>NW_007248046.1:202799-220870 GCF_000164805.1 Carlito syrichta | reverse complement strand
GCCCTTTCCCACGCCTCTGTTACTGTGCCTTCCCCTCCCTCTTCCCCACCAACCCCTTCATCCCCAGCTCTCCTGTCCCCACCCTCTGCTCTCCCTTGGTCTGTCTCCTTTTCTCCCCCCTTGTTTCTTTCACATCTCCGCAAAAGGCCATCATGTACATTTGTAATTACATTCTATTTTCCTTTGGTAGGAGAAACTAAGCAATTAAGAATTTCTAATTTTTTCTCCCTTGAAGGAAAAAAGGCCCAGAGTTTGTTTCGAATGGTTCTGGATACATCCAGGACCCAAGAAGATTATTTTTAATCTAGAGATCAATGGCTTTCTAAAGATTCTACATGAAGCCCTTTGGAGTACTGTTTTCTAAAGTTCTGTCCCCAAGAAAGGCTGTCCCCAAGAAAGGTTCTTTTTCCCTTGAATTCAGAGGGAATTAATACAATGTGATTCTGTGGAAGAATCTCAGATCGGTAAGATTCTGGAAAAATAGAACCGCTCTACCCCAAGCAAGAAGATGCACACTGCCCAACTCTTGCCTGCCTCATGGTGAATGCGACCTGGTGGCATCTTTAGGAGGTGAAGGTTTGCCCACATGGAGGCAAATGCCTTTTCCTTCGGTCCCCTCTTTCCTGCCTGAGAGAAAGACCTTACAGCTCCCACAAGGAATGTCAGGACCCAGGGTTTGAGGGAAATGGCCTATCGTGTGTGTGTTTGAGATTCTTGTGTGCAGGCATTTCTTGAAGAGAGAGGCAGGATTGGGGTGCTAGCCAGACACCACCGCACCTAAAATTTGCACATCTTGTTTACAGCAAGAGCTCCCTTTATGAAGTACCACATTATGCCCTAAGCACTCCCCCACATACGAAATTCACTCCAGGCATTCATCCCTTGGACAACCACACAGCCGGGTGTTGATATTTCCACTCGAGAGGTGAGGAGAATGAGGCTTGGGCAGGCGCAAGGTTCACCCAAGTTACAAACTGGTAAACGTCCGAGATGAGAATTCGGTATCAAATCCCGCATTCTTTCTAACACACTGTATGTCACTTCTAAACCTTCTGTGTCCCTTCCAGATCTCTCATGAAGAGACGTTACGACGTCTTTAAAGTCACAATTTCCATAAATTTCAAACAATATCCTCTTCTGTGTCAGGGACTGTTTTAATTAGAGTGGGTTTTGATCTCCCAGTCCGGGTGTTTTCAAGGAAATTTTCTCAGCTCCTGCTTGGGAATCTGACTTCACACTCTTCCTTCCTTGTCTTAGGTGGCAAATGCTTTCTGTAGCTAAATCAGTCCCTGTGATATTATTCCCTCAAGGATGCAGGGCTGAGCACAGTGTGCTGCCTATGGGAGATAATAAAAATGTGTGAAGAAGTGAATTCAATCTAGGCAGCTCAGAAACACGAAGAGTAACCAGCATGGATGAACTAGAGGGAGGAGACTGGTCTGCCCAGAGGAATAGGCTTACCAGGTAAGCTGCAGCCAAATTATGAAGAGCCCTGAAAGCCAGTCAGGAAGTTTAAACTCGATGCTGCCGGCAAGAGGTAGGCAATGCAAGGCTTTGATCAAGGTAAGGCGATAATAAAAGCAATATTTAAGAGAGAGGCATCTCATGGTGCGCTGCAGAATGAGCTAGAAGTAGAGGGAGAATGGGACCAGGTGCCCCAGCCAAACATTGGCTCAGAAGCCCAAGCCCAAACTCATATGAGCCCAGGCGAGGAGGTAGAAACAGGAAGGATGTCTCAGCATGGGACCAAGCTGCATTACTTACGTTTCCTGAACACAATTACTTGTTCAAGTGACTCAGCAAGTTTAAGTGGTGGTGTAGTTTCTGTGTGTTTAATACTGGAAAACCTTGGCATATTGCACTCAATAATCTCTTCTCAAGTCCTTGCAATCCTCGAATACACTGGAGCCCTTGTCTACTTGACACACACACACAACATATAACTCCAGGAAAACCTCCTATTTGGGAGGAAACCTGAGTTTCCACACATGTTGCTGAACAGGTGCAGCTGTGAGGAGGTAGCTGGCAGCAGAAGACCTGAGTTTTCATCCCAGCTCTACTGCCATGCGTAACTGCGTGGCTCCAGGCAAGTCATTTCCCCGTCCTGAACTCCGGTTTCCTCAGCTGTAAAACGAAGATTCCAAACCTATCTACAGGATTATGGTCAAATTTCAATGAGAAAGAGTATACGTGAGAGTATTTCATAAATTTTACAGGGCAGTGGGAGTGCAACATCTTACTTTTGTAAGCAATTGCACATAAAGCGAAACCAAAGCCCTCGCTCATTCCAAACGAAGCTTCTAAGGGTAACTGGTCTTGTTCCAGGGAGGATGAGGGTCAGCGGGAGGCCCAGACTTTTCTGACATGCAGCCTACTTGTGTAGTTAATCCTTACTTGTACTCTGCATCTCTAGAATGAAATAAAATTTAATTTTAAACAGGCAAAAAAAAAAGAAGGAGAAGCTTCATTGAAAACATAATAAAGTGCTATAGTTATTTGTTTCCTGCAGCGTGGGGGTGGACTCAACAGCAGAAAACAAGAGGAAGTGCATCAGGCAAGTAGGTGATGTCAGAAAAACGACCAGGTGGCCAAAGGGCCTCTGGTAGTTCTAGGACAGCTGCGTCTAGGACACTGTCCGTGGTCAACACCAAGACTTGAGGAGAAGCCATGGGTATCCAGGAGGTCAAGCATCACCAGGTGTTGGGATCCCAAACACATGCGGCACTCGAGTTCAGGCCACGACCACAGGGTCAGGGAGGGATGGCAAGAGAGAAGAAAGACTCTGATTCCAGAGAAGCAGGAAAGAAAAGCCAGGAGCACGGGCACCGGGACAGCAGACAGAAGCATATTGCCGGAGTGGGTGACAAGGAAAGAACCCAGCATAAAGAAGGAGGCGTCTGTTTTGTAACGGAGCCCAGGTTCAAGGGCTTTGCCAGGCACCCACAAGACCGCCACGGTGCCAAGCTGCCTGAGCCACTGGCCTCAAGTTCCTGAAATGTCCCCTCTCTTGTTGAGGTTGATTTTTTTTAACCTAAGTGCAAGAGGTTATGCTGACGCCTACTAAATTTCATCTTGTTTCATTTGGCCCGTCAGTCCAGCCTGTCGGTATCTTTTTGAATCTTGACTCTGTCGTCCACGTAATTAGCTGCTGCGCCCAGCTTCACGTCATCTTCCGATTTGATGCGTGTGATTTCGATGCGTTGCCACTGGTTGATTAAAAGTTCAACAGGCCCTGCAGCACGTCCCTAAAAACTTCCTTCGGGAGACAGCCAGCTTCAAAGCCACTCCTTACATGCTCATGAGTCCCCATCTCCTCTCCTTCCCACAAGGGCACCAAGAGATTCCACCCAGCATCTTCCCCAAATCCCAAAACGCTGAAAGCTCCCTTTTCCACTCTCCAGTCTTCTGTCACACACACGTGCTCACCTCCTGCTCCCACCTGGAGTTGACTTCACCGCGCCTGCCCCCCTGCACTCTGAATCTCAGCACTTCCGCCTCGTCTGGGTCCTTAATGCATCACCTTTTTCCTCCCCTCTGCTTTACAGCTCCTGCTTTCCACCAAGCTCTTCCTCACCTCAGGATGGTGGTTCCCAACTTTGGCATACATCAGAACCATCGGGAAGACATGGGAAGGCACAGACTACTGGGACACAAGCTCTGCTTTCTAACAAGTTCTAGGGGCTCTCAAAGCACGGTCCTGGGATTGGCAGCATTAGAATACCCCTTGGAAGTGGTAGACAGGCACAACTCTCAGGCCTCACTTCAGACCTACTAAGTCGGAAATTCTGGGGCTGGGGCCCAGCAATCTGTGCTTCCACAAGCCCTTGGGTGATTCTCATGAACGCTACAAGGGGGGACCCAAAGCACCCAAATGATCTTTTGGAGAGTGGGCACCTGGTAGCATACACTCGGAATGTATTCCTTTGGATCAAACTGTCAATCAAAGATTTTATCTGGAAGTTTTGAGAAGATTCTGTCATGATTTGCAGAAGAAATGTCCTGAGCGGTGTCAAACGGGTGACCGGCTCTTCCACCATGACAACGTACCCTCACACACCACGCTGGGTGCTCAGCAATTTTTGGCCAAAAAACAAGCGTGACCCCCATGTTCCACCCTTTCTACTCAGCGGAACTGGCCCCAAACAGCTTTTTTTGCATTCGTTTCCCCGGATGGAATAAGCTCTCAAAGGGAAACATTTTGCCGATGTGGAGAAGACGTGAAACAAAAAACAGCAGAAGCACTAAGAGACGTCAGAATTGATGAGTTTGGAGACTGTTCTGAGCAGTGGGAAAAGCATCTTAATGAGTGTGCTGCACCAAGTGGAGAGTACTTTGAAGGTGACTGAGTCCTAAACATGTGCACAGTTTTTTATAGATGGATTCCGGGCTTCTGGGGTCCCCCATTGTAAAGTTGCTCCCCACACTTAGTGCAAGTAGGGTTTCGCCACCAGAGAAACCTGAGTTTGGAACCCTGCTGTGCCCCTTCCCATCTGTGTACCGAGATCATATGGTTTATCCTCTTGAAACCTCAGTATTTTAATCCACAAGCGAGGATAAATAAAAATATCTACCTCCATGGATGGTAAAGAAGATTAAATAGGATAGTATAGGTAAAGCACAATTCCCAAATAGTCAATAAAGGGAAGCTCTATTTGCTTAATCTATTAGAAAATGGCTACATATTAATCATCTTTTTTTAAAAGTCTGTCTATCTCATCCACTATCCTAAATTGCACAGCCAATCCCATAAAAAACATCTCCATTCACTGTCTCTACATCTTTGTCCATTTTGTCGCCATAACAGAATACCCTGAGACGGGTGATTTATCAAGAAAAGAGGCCTGCTTGGCTCAGGATTCTGGAGTCTGGGAAGTCCAAGAAGCATGACACCAGCATCTGCTCGGCTTCTAACGAGGGCCTCACGCTGTGTCACAACATGGCAGAGAAGAGGACGGGGGCACAGGCACACCACAGAGCAAAACTCAAGAGGCACTCTTACTTCAAGACAACTTGCTCTTGCAGGGACTAATCCAGTCTCTGGAGAAAGGCAGCCATCGACCTTAACGCCTGTTCAGCCTCGCCACGGCCCCAGTTCCCCCACCACCAGACTGGCAAATAAACCTCAACATGCATGCTGGAGGGAGCAAACCACATCCAAAACACGGCACTCTGCTTGCTCACACTGCATCACTCTTTAGCTTCCTGCAGTTTGACTTCTGTCCCCACCACGAAGCTGTCCTTGCTAAATCATCTAATGAAAATAGTGAGCTCTGCAGAATTCACCTTTCTAACTTCCGTATTCTTTTATTTGTGTCAGCCTCACCTCCCTTGGTTTCTACATAGCAGCCTTTCATGGTCTTTCTCCCTCCCTGTTATTCTGTCTCAACCCCGTTATCTGGCCTCTCCCCTAGGACCTGCCTTCCAATTCACTTTTATTTCTTCTCAGCCATGGCCATAGTTCCACCCACCTCCTACCTACATTCAGACAAGAGCTCTCTCTAGAGCACGAGATGTCTCCACTTGACTACTAGATAGCCCATGGCACCTCAAAATCACCACCCCCAAGGACCACACATATCCCCTGCTGACCCAGATCCATTCCTCCTTCTCAAGTCCTTACGTTCCCAAGTAGACGGATCTCTTGAGGTCAGAGTCAGGTCTGATGGTCTCTGATGGTCTCTGCTCTCCCACACCTGGCCTCGGAGCCCAGTAAGCACTTAACATG
This sequence comes from Carlito syrichta, assembly GCF_000164805.1. NCBI lineage: Eukaryota > Metazoa > Chordata > Mammalia > Primates > Tarsiidae > Carlito > Carlito syrichta. Next base: position 215,145 of record NW_007248046.1, on the reverse strand, counting down.
TGCATACTCCTTGGATGCATGAATCAATAAGGTGAATCATGGCATGTTGTCTATAACTTCCATAAAAATGAATTAAATACTCACATAGGAAAAAGGAAATGAATTACTTTCTAAATCCAGGCTATCGCTAGAAGTCATCATTTCCCTTTCTAGGACTTGATTTCAAACTCACCAGTCATTAGTGTCTAAAATATGCCTCCTCCTTTTATTAATAATTAGGCTATTTACTCATTCTAGTCTTTGTGTACCTCTCTTCATAAATCCTCCACAATTACCAAGCATAGTTTGATAATCACACAAGTAAGCACTGTAATTCAGCAAGGATGTAGTTTACCCAGAGACTTGAATGCCTTTAAGGCAGCTAAGTGCTTTCTCACCGTCACTTCCCTTGCCTGGGGTTTCTGCTCCTTTTTAACTGTATCTGCTCTACTCTCTCTAGTCCAAAGATCATTTTCCTTGACAGGAAAGACAAAGATGAACTCAAAATCTGCTTTCTAAGTCATGTAGCCTTACACATCATCTTGACTCCACCAAGCCTTTATGCCCTCCCGACGCTTTGGTTCCAAGTAGACTGTTGAATGTCCTTCCGTGTTATCTTCAGCATTTTCATCATGATGAGATTCTGACTTGCTGATGATACTCCCATATTTTTAGCCATGTTAAGAATATTCATCCTCAGCCGGGCTCGGTGGCTCAGCCTGTAATCCCGCGCCTTTGGGAGGCTGAGGTGAGTGGATGGCCTGAGCCCGCGGGTTCGACCCACCTGGGCAACTTGGCGAGACCTCATCTCTACAATAAATCAAAAACTAGCTGGGCGTGGTGTCGCGCGCCTGTAGTTCCAGCTACTCGGAAGGCTGAGGCGGAAGGATCGCTGGAGCCCAGCGGGTAGAGGCTGCAGTGGCCAGGAGCGGCCACTGCACTCCAGTCTGGGTGACAGAGTGAGACTCCAACTCAAAGAAAAAAAAAAAGAATATTCATCCTCGATGATGAGTGTCTCCTTCAATCTTTTGAATCCTGGCCAAGGGAGAAGACATGGAAGAGGGCAGAGAGTGGGGCTGGAACTGGAGAGTCAGCACCCTCTGCCCTGGGAGGTGTGAGCAAAAGGAGTGATACAGATGTCAGAGGGGTCCAAACGCTGGACATCGGGTCTCAGTGACCAGAAAAGGCACGGCCTGGGTTTGCTGGGTGTCCACCGGTGTGCCAAACAGTCACGTATTTTAACTTCTTATCCGATAGCACAACTATAGAGTTTGTTGCTATTTTAATTTTAGATTCATCTTATCTTGACTCCAGCATTGCTATTTAATCAGCAGCGGTTTGGAACATCTCCAGCTTTTAGTTTCTCACTAAGTTAAATATTTAATGCTCTATAAACAAACAGTTGAGAAGACGCTACTTTTAAACGGACCCTGGTCCCTCGGCACTTTGTAAAGTGAATGAACTCACTCCTGAATTTATCTTTCTGTCTTCAAGTAAGTACTCTGCTGATGTCAGGAAAAGAAAAGAAAAGAAAAAACAGTGCTAGGTGGCGGGGGTGACAGGAAGGGAGCATCACTGAGGAAGGCTTTTGGGTTTTTCAGGCCTCAGCCCTCCTACGGACACAGCCTTTTCGCAGAGGCTCTCTGGCCATCCTAACTGGGAGTGGGGTTGGGGAAGGGGAAGAAGAAAGCAGTGGCGTGAAAGCATGGGACCAGGCGCACACCGGACCGCGAGGAGGAAGGACGCCATGTGCAGACAAGGGCTTACGTCCAACAAGACAAGAGGAACTCCAAGGAACGAATGTGGGGGGAGGAAAGAAGAGAAGGAGAGAGGGAGGGAGGAGTGGATGGAGGGAGGTTAATTTAAACAAAGGGATGAATTTCCAGGCAAAAGGCGGTAATGGCCCGAGGTCACCTGACCAGGCAACAAGGTGAGCAGCACAGGGTGAGCAGGAAGATCATGGCAGATAAAACTCCTCGTTATCCGCACTCACTTCAGAGTCCAAGAACGGGTTTATGCTCTGTGGGTTCTGATGCTTGGAGCACATCTTTTGAAATCCGTGCTCACTTGAGAGCTCCCTGTTTCCTGAGATGACTAACTTTTATCCCTCATAGGAACTATTCCTCACAGGACTGTCAGAATTTTATTTTGTTTGGTTTGTTTTTGTTTTTTGAGCACCACTCATGTCTCTTGGATCCCTCCTAGATGCCTCGGTCTGGGAATAATGCTTTTTGAAAAATCTGCCTCTCCCTGGAGGTGGGGTTCTTTTCTGTGGCTATTGCTTATAGTCTAACATGGTCACTTACACTTTGTCAGTAACGTTTCTCTGATTCACCAGAATTAGGTCTAGAGTGGCAGTTCCCCTTTTCATTTCTAGGAAATGAAACTGTCCGAGGGCAAATCAAGCACTTCCCAAATGTTCCTCTTCCAATGTGGGGTCGTCTTTGCATTATTGTCTCAGCATATTTAAATAGCTGTGATGAGGAGATCTCAGTTATGTTCCCCCCCAAATCTGTCCACGTAATATCCCCCCTCAGATCATCATGGAAGACGAAGCACTTCCACATCAATTTCAAGCAGCCTCTGTGGTCACAGAAACCGTCACCAGGCAGGCCCCCGAGATTTCCAGTAGCAGGGCATGAGGAAGCAGGAACAGGCAGGTCTCTCAGAGTCCCCTCGCCTGAAGCAACGGGGGAAGCAAGTCTAAGGAAGAGCAAAACTGCAAGTTGCAAGGCGCAAAGGTCCCTAACACCTGGAGCAGAGCAGAAACCTCAAACATGCTGTTGTCCCCAAACAGCAGGAGCCAATGTCTGAGCGTGGAGCTCCTAGGCGGGAGGAGCAAGCGCAAAAACATTTGGAGCAAGCGAGCAGGCTTTATGTGGGGTCTGGGCTTGGAGTCTTCTAGGTGTGTTATACCACGGGTTAATGAGAATAGATGCTTATCCTGTTCACGGCTCTATCCCTGAGTCTTAGTACAGCATCCAAGATACAACAGGTGCTCAAGAAATTCGCACGGAATCACTCAGTCATTCGTGTTTTCAACTTTGCGTTTTTAACGGGCCAACATAGGTGTGGTACACAGTGATGAGAACTCATTTAAAGGGCTCGTGCCCAAAGGGAGATGACGAGTCAGTCCTTCCTGCAGGAGGGCCCTCCTCTGTCAGAATCGTAGCAAGTCATAATTTTCCTGCAGTCTCAATGCTGCTAAGCGATCCCTGCTAATAGAGAAGAGAGAAGTAACTTGCATTACGTACAAGTATGCTTCTCACACTAAAAACCTAGCCTTACCGCCAGGCTCGGTGGCTCAGCCTGTAATCCCGCGCCTTTGGGAGGCTGAGGTGAGTGGATTGCCTGAGCCCGCGGGTTCGAGACCCACCTGGGCAGCGAGACCTCATCTCTACAATAAATCAAAAAATCAGCCGGGCGTGGTAGCGCATGCCTGTAATTCCGGCTACTTGGAAGGCTGAGGCAGAAGGATCGCCGGAGGCCCAGCTGGTCGAGGCTGCGGTGGCCGGGAGCGGCCACGGCACTCCAGTCTGGGCAACAGAGAGACTCCAACTCAAAAAAAAAACAAAACAAAAAACCTAGCCTTACCGACGCTGCATGGGGATGCTAATGTCTTCCGTGCCATGGGTGAGGGGTGAAAAATGATAACTTCTTTGAAATTATAATCAAATAATTTTTGAATCAGTGAGGAGTTTCAAGCAATCACTCTTTTGAAGATCTTTTTCAAAGCAAAATTCATCTACAACCCCAGATAACACGAGTGTATTTTCACCTTGGTTAAAATCGTTAACAGTGGGAGTCTTTAGGAAGGCATTAAAAGACCTTTTTGGTTCTTGCGCTGCAAAAATGGATTCAATACCACTCTGAAATGGATCACGATTTAGCAATCCTCAGATTCCACACCAAAGCTTCTATCAGGGCAATGACCCCGCTATCATCGTCGGTGCCAGGGTCTGCCCAATATGTTCCAAAGACTCCTACATATAACGATGCAGAAGAAGACGTTTTCATTTCACGATCTTTGAAAGCCACAGAATGCTAAAATCTACCTCTTGGCAAAGTTAAAATGTTGTGAAGCTTTGAACCCCGCTTCTCTGCTAACAGCAAGTGCTTTCTGGGAGGCTTTGCCTGGCTCTGGACCTCCTGGCACCCCTGCACCTCCGGAGAGCAGACGGGGCGCTGTGTAAACCACCAGGAGGTGCCACAAAGATGAGGGCCTGTGAACACATTTCCCGCGAATGGGCTCCCTCGATTTCCCCTCCCGATGTCGGCTTGCTTTGGGGATGATGATCTGGTGGCCACGTCCTTGCTGTGGAGAAAACTAAGCACAGGAAAGTCAGGCCAGGCAGACAGGGAGCAACCTTAGTTCAAGCTTTCCCAAACTGTCTCTGAGACACAAGCCACAGAGGCACATCAGAGTGGGTAAGCGATTTGTGCGTGGGTAGCACTGCCAGGTGCTCTACTTTATAGCGTGAAAGGGAAGAGGCTTAAACGTGGCCTGGGGAAATGAGTGGGAAACCTCCCGTCTCCAAATCTTTCTCTCCAGGTGCCCACAAAGCCTGGGATTCCACAGCTCACAGGATGTTTCATCAAAGGTGAGTAGTCACGCGAGATGTGGACGGTTTGGAAAGCAAGGGAGTCTCAAGCCTTAAGGCCAGGGCCGGGTAGAAAGCTGGGATCTGAAGCTAGAGGTCCAGAAGGATGAGAGCAGGCAAGACCAAGAGAAGACGTACAGAATGCGTGACAGTGAGTGAGCAAGGGTCCAAAAGGTCCCTCGACACAACACTACAGGGAGAGGGCGTGAGAATCCCTGTGTCTGTTTTCTTGGGGAGGAGGAGCTGAGGGCATCGCACATCTCGGGAAATTGTCAGAATAGTACACCCAGTCTTCTCGCACAGAGAAGCATTAAGCATCGCGCGTGCATGTGTGCGTGTGTGTGTTGAGAAGGCTGTTTCAACAGACCCCTTAAGGACCCAGAACAGCACCCAGCAGTCTCCCTGAGTAAGCAGACCATTCACTCAGCCACTTGAGCATAGGTAAGGCCTAGCATTGGACTGGAATGAATGCCGTTTCTTATATCTGCCATCCGTGCTCAGAGAACGTGTTTGGTTCAGCAAGAAAAGCGAGCTAAATGAAGGGTTTTGTTTCTTTTTGTGTGCAGGTCTCCTGACACCTGAAGATGTACGCAGGCTACCGCCGATGCCATGCAAGCCCCCTCTAAGTCACCCAGAAAAGCGCTCTGAGGAGGCCTGAGTTTCACGCCTCCGTCTTCTGCCTGCCAGATCTGAACCCCAGGGAAGGGGCGATGAATGGAAGAGGAAGTAGCAAGATCGTTTAGGACACATGAGAGTGAGTGAGCAAGGAGCCTGGTCCGTGCGAGACGTGGAGAGAGCAGATGTGTGCCTGATGCGTCCAACGATGGTTCAAGAACGCTTCATCCTTGGAGAAGAATTTCCTCTAATTCTGTCAAGGTCGGTGTCTGCCTGGGTTATGTGCCAAGTAATTGTTCGGTCGCAAGCTGACGATGTCGAGAGGCGATTCTGAAGATGAATGGGAGCGTAAAACGTATTTTGTCCTGTTCTCCACTTTGAACATGTCTCTGGAACAAAACTTGCACTTGAAATGAAATGCAGAAATGTGATTTTTATGAGGGGCAGGGTGTTTCTTCCCCTTCACACCACGGACAGAACAAACACATTTAGAGGCAGACAGCCCAATGTCATGTAAGTATTTGTATATTTGTTCTCACTGTGGCACACGAGGGACACATCGAACCCTTTCCCTGACTAAAAGCAGGACATTACTTAAGCTCTGTCATCACACTCCAATGCTTTTCAATAGCTAGAAGAATTTTGCATTCCCTCCCGTAGGAACTTTAAGCTCAAAAAGAAAAATTCTCCTGCAACACACTCTACCAATAAATTGTATTCATTTGCTTTCTGAAAGACTTACTTTTTAAAAATATATGCTAAGAAAAAATGAAAGGAGCAAAAAGAGGACCTCCATTTATGAACTGTGCTCTTTTTTTATTCATACTATTTCCAAGACCAGGCAAATTGTCATAATCTTCCTAACAGAGGTACACAATTCCACCTAAGAATTACCATTTACCTAAACCAGTGAAAAGCAAAGTTCCTATTAGATGCTGAGATAAATCATCTGTATGTATTCATACGTGCTCACTGGAAATTCTTTTTGACTTTCAAGCTTATAAATAATTCCCTAACTCAAGTTTGTGCCGATGTTCCAATATGGATTATTTGTACGCCTCTGCTGGTGTCATTTCTTTTGATTTAATCATTATCCTTTACAGTCTGGCACTCGTCCATTCGGTATCCTGACGGGACCAAGCCATCATCCCACCTAAGCATATCCATTATGTTTTCAAAGCACACGATTTGATTCACGCAGAAGCCACTGTATATGCATCATGGTGTTTTCACAAAGATGCCCTTATTTACTCTAGCGCTATGCCTTTTACCATATGGTTCTGTAGAAACTGTTTAACCTTTTTAAGTCTTTTCAGGAAGTCTTAAAGAAAGAGGAAAACTTTTGCCCTCGAGAATACATTTGCTGTTCTTATAAAAATCCACTACCCCATGAATAGCTGTGCTGAGCTTCAGTGCTGCAGCCCCAAGGGCTGTTAGTACTGCCCTGCAGAGACAGCGTTCAACATGGACAAGTGGCACAGAGCAGGAACGCGTGTTTCTCAACTTCCCCTCACGCACGTCTGTAGAGGACACGGGCTGGAATCACTGGCGGTTTCCTACTTGTGGTTTGTTAGCATTAGCTTCCACATTAGAAACTGGAAACACACACACTGCCCACGCCGCCACTCACTCATAGCCTGCTGCCTGAGTTCTGGAAGCACACAGAGGCTCAGATGAGACCCTTATCCGCCCTCACCCACAGAAACAAAAAAGCCTACCTCTTCTAACCCCGTTAAGCTGGCCATGGTGGGCAGTGTGTACCCACATTGCTCGAGCCCTTTGATCCTATGGACCAAACCATGCCACCTCTTCATACTCCTGTGGGTGCACCCGTGAGCACAAACATGCACATGCACTCACACACACACACACACACACACACGCACACACACACGCACACACGCAAACCCACAGTGACGTCAGCGATGGCTACCCTTCCCGCCATAAGCCCATGTGCCACAGGACAGAGAGAGCAACCAAGAAATACACGACTTCGCCTCCTCAAACCAATCCTTCCTGCAGTGGAAATGGCTCACGGTTCTGCACTGGGGACCTCCCTGCAGGAGCCAGAAGCCCTATGCTTCTCCAGACACATCTAGAGATAATGAGCACAACTGTCTAGCGGAGAAGACAATCACAGCACAGTTGAAAGTAGCTCTGTAAAGGCTGATTACCCACAGGGTACCACACTCTGCCAGGGGCGGCGTGGCAGAGGGCTGTCTCCCCAGCGCCTTTCTTCTGGGACCAGCTGCGTCAACTCACGTGGAAAACTCCTCACTAAAAAGTAGAAACAGAGAGGACACTGAGGATAGGTCCACTCATGTGCCCATCTGTGAAAGGCCGACTGCTAGGACACTACAACCTACTTGCCTTCATGCTGAGGGTGGACTTTGGAGCACAGTTAAATGGTTTTGGCCACTCCCCTCGCTTTGTCTCTTCAAAATAATCAAATAAAACACCCCCGCGGATGCTTTTTCAATGCCTTTATGGGCATATATAGTCATCTTTTAAAATTAAGAACATACTGGATATGTTTTCATTAAGCTTTTTCACTCAAAATTTCTATTTTTTCATAAAGTATAGTTTGATAAGAATTTTCTTAATAAATGTTCTCTGACACAACTTTTTTGATGTGCGTTCATTTAATTGGGCATTAAACATCTAGGTATCATTGGGAACAAACTCATCTGTGGCATGGATCTGGTAAAGTCTTAGTTGTCCAGATCCCAACTAATGCCCAGGAGACTTATTTTTGTCTATTTTATAAGCCATGTCCAAGAAATAAATTTCTTTGTTCTCATTCATGGTTTTCAATTCTTGAGAACTTACTAATTGGTCTTTATCGGGTTTACTGCTTGCTAACTGGGCATGAAATATTACTTGTCCCATTTGCAAAAACAAGCAATCCTTTACTTCTTAAGAACTACAGTCACATCTGGAGACCAGCCACATGACTATTCATCTCCAGACTTTTAGGCTAAAAGAGCAGGAATACAGCCAGTGATCTTCAGTTTCCGCATCTCACGGTGGACCCTCTTAAACTCTAGTCATCTTGTGAAGACGTTTGCCAGGACAAAAGTGTGACACATATGGGCCACATAAGTAGTCATTTTGGTATAAATGGAAGATCACTGACCATCCTCAGCTTTCAACTCCCCAAACCAAGAGCTGTGGGATAAGCTATACATCCCAGGCTGACGGTTATTACACAGAACCTTCCCTTGAGCATCACCATGAGAACTGGCATCTGTAGAAAGCTTCCTCAAAGATCAAGTCATAATTTAAACCTTTCTTAAACTTTTATTTTAATGAAGTGAAATCCCCTTAGGATATTTAAACACACAGTCTTCAGCTATAGAAAGAAAAATATCCCTGCCGTATGCGGATGACAATGTTTTGTTGTCATGAACTAATAGCAGCAATAGACAATTACTTGCTTCGACTGTCTGAGTATTAGAGAGAATAGGTTATGACCAATAATTCTGAAGGTTAAAAAACCATTATTTGGGGCAGCTATTCCTGGTTTCATTGGTTTATATTCAATAATTCCGCCTCACGAATCAGTCGTGGGCTTACTTCGGACCTTGGCAGTTTCACTGGGAAACTCTGTGGCTCAGTTTCACCAAACCAGAGGTTCTTGAGAAATGACTAAAAACTCTCTATGACAGTGACAGGTAATTGGCAGGTAATTCTTTTGAAAATATTCCAGGATATAGTATGTCTACTGTCTCACACACACACACACACACACACACACACACACACACACCATTCTATACTATGACGCTTTGGAACACTGATAGTGTTTTTTTTCCTAATGATCCAGACACAGAGGGGTTTTCTTTTTTTTTTTTTTTTTGAGTTGGAGTCTCACTCTGTCGCCCAGACTGGAGCACAGTGGCCGCTCCTGGCCACCGCAGCCTCGACCTGCTGGGCTCCGGCGATCCTTCTGCTTCAGCCTTCCAAGTAGCTGGAATTATAGGCATGCGCTACCACGCCCGGCTGATTTTTGATTTGTTGTAGAGATGAGGTCTCGCAGCCCAGGCGGGTCTGGAACCCGCGGGCTCAGGCCATCCACTCACCTCAGCCTCCCAAAGGCGCGGGATGACAGGCTGAGCCACCGAGCCCGGCTCAGAGGGGCGTTCTACAGTCCACACATACATCTTCTTTGGAGCCTTCATAGTGTAGAATGGCATCTATTCAGGCATGAGTTGTAGTTAGACCCCAATAGAAGGGGTAAGAAATGAGACTGGCTGATGACGGGGGGAAGATGGCACCCGGAGGGCCTTCTAGGGTGGGTGAATTATCACAGGATCCCGAAGGGCAAGTGGGCTGGAGCTTGCGGGGGGCCAGGGACGACGGGTGGTCCGGGTGCCGGGAGCAGTGTGTGGAAATCGCACCAGAGGCATGGAGTCGCAGAGCACACTCGGGAACGTTCAGGTTGTTGAGAGCCGGCAGGTGAGGATGCAAGAGGCGGGGAAAGCGCAGGACATGAGGCTGATGAAGCATGGTGGGGGAACAAGCCACGAAGGACTTTCTGTGTTAAACCGAACGTCCCATCTGTGTCCTGAAGAGTACGGGAGCTTGTTCCAGGATGCTAAAAGCATGGTATGATCTGCCTTCCAGAAAGGCTGCACTGTGGACAAAGGGGCCACGGTGGACTACAGACAGAGAGGACGGTGCAGAAGCCACGGAAGCAACGCCAGCAAGAAAAGGCACGTCGTGACAATGAGGGCAAAGTGCGAGAGGGATGCAAACGATACTTCGAAGGCGGGATTCACAGGACTGGTCGAAGACGGAGAAAAATATGGAGTGGAGAACTGAAAAGGGCAATCCGATTTCTGGCTTCGGGGACTACCTGAGTGGTGGTGTCGATCTCCAAAACAGGGAATACTGAAGTAGAATCGCAGTCTTACACTGAGGTCATGAATTTGGCTTGGAGTGTGCTGAATTTGAGGCACAGGTGGGATGAATATTCAGGTAGAGCTGTCTAGCAAGCAAGTGGATTCTATGACAATGAAGCTCCAAAGGGAGAGTGGGGCCATGGGTGTAGATTTGAGAATCATCAATCCAGAGGAGATAGATCAAGCCATTGGCTTGAAGGAGGTCTCATCAGGGCAAGTGGTAGCGTTAAGGCAGCAGGGACAGGAATGAAGTCTTTGTCTACTAGGAGCTTCCTGGTAGCAGCTGCACTGGAGTATTGGGGTCCTGGAGTCTCACAGCCACGAATTGAAAGTCAATGGCAGATACAGAGGTGATCAAATCTTTGGACTTTGATATTATTATTTCAAATAATGATGCAGAAGCGTGGAGAGAAATGTGTGCCTCATCAGGGATTTTAGCTATCAGTAAGAAAACTAGGACTCTAGGACTGGGCATGATGGCTCACATCTGTAATCTAAGCACTGTGGAAGGAAGACTGAGGTGGGAGGATCGCTTGAGCCCAAGAATTCAAGACCAGCCTAGGCAACATAGCAAAACCTCATCTCGACAAAACCAAAAATAAAACAATTTAGCCAGGTGTGGTGGCATACATCTGTAGCCTCAGCTATTCAGGAGGCTGCAATGAGCCGTGATTGTGCCACTGCATTCCAGCCTGAGTGACAGAACGAGACGCTAACTAACTTGAAAAAGAAAAGAAAACCAGGAATCTGGAATAAAGACAGTAGAAGAACCGAGCACAGTTTGCATTAAAGGAATGCTAGACCTGGAGCAAAAAACGTTGTCACACCCGGAGTGATGCACTCAGTGCTGTGCTCAGTGCTGTTCCACTGGACTTTGGGGCCCCGAGGGTCCCTCCTCCTTTCCAACGCTATCACAAAGATTGAAGAAAAAAGTGAGGAATTAAGCCAAAAGAGGAATCAAAGAGTTAGACTTGTCGCTACAACAAGTGTACTTCCATGTGTTGGGCTATCTAGAAAAATGGGTGTAGATTTCATCTAAATTGAAAACATCAGGAAACCCCCCCGGGTCCCTCTCAATAAATCCTGCTTTCAAAGAAAAAAAAGAAAGCATCGAGGTTTACAAGACATGGCAGACCTAACCACTCACCCAGGAAGCAGGGAAGTTGGAAATTCCAGCAAAAACATGGAACTTTCTTCTCGACTACCTCTAGAAGGCAGGCGTCCTCCTGCGTGGAGTAGGCTCGCCGCCTGGAAGCAAAAAGAAGGAGAGGAAAACCAGGTCTTTTGGGTAGATCCATGGGATTATGCAGGCAGTGAAAGAGATGGTACAGAGCCTGGCCGTCACCTTTGAGGTCAAGGAATCCTGGCCGCTGTGAGCACCTTGGCCCAAAGGATGTGAGGTTCTCCACAATCAGGTTGGCTGCAACTCTTCTCTCGGTGGGATGAGACAGGAAGTGGAGGGCGAAACCCAAGGGCGCACTCCAGTGCTGCCCTCGTGGAGAGGAAAGTGCAAATTCCCTTCTCTACAGACAGGACGGGAAAGCTTCTCTCTAAACAGGGGATAGCACGTTCTGAGCAGATCTAGTGGAAAATAAAGAATCTAAAGCTATGTCAGGTCAGAATCTCTGCTACAACGAACGCACCTTCAGTGTGTCAAAATGGGTATCATTTGAAAGAAAAAATAGCACTTTTTTTGTATAACCCAAGATGGAGAATAGGACCAACAGATGAAATGAGAGGCAGAGTGACCAGCTGTCCAGATTGGCTCAGGACTGAGATGCTCCAAGATGCAGAATTTTTAGTATTCAAACAGGACAGTCCCAGACCAACCAGAACAGTTAGTCACCGGGGATGACAGATTTCTGAGCTTCACACCACAAAGAAATGATCAAGGTTTGAGGTGACGGGTATGCTAAATATTCTGATTTGATGATTACACAATGTGTTCATGCTTCAAAGCATCACACTGAGCCCCATAAATCTGTACTATTATTACATGTTAATTAGACATAAAAGAGAACTTTTTGAAAAGGAGGACTTTCCAAAGACGGGTAACAATTTTACTGCCTCGGGAAGCGCTCAGGTGGAGGCTGGCTCTTGGCTCAGGCTGCCGTAAGAGGGAGATAGAAGCTGATGGTGTGCCGGGCTCAGTGGCTCAGCCTGTAATCCTGCACCTTTGGGAGGTTCAGGTGAGTGGATTGCCTGAGCCCGCGGGTTCGAGACCCGCCTGGGCAGCGAGACCTGATC
>NW_007248046.1:142564-202697 GCF_000164805.1 Carlito syrichta | reverse complement strand
AAAAAAAAAAAAAAAGAGGCTGATGGTGTTCAGAAGTGGACATGCCCATGGAATGTAGGCCTTCATACGCATGCAGGGCATACGAGAAATGAGGCCAGCTCCGTAAGACCCCAAGGAAAGGAGCTTCTTGACTTCAAGCATGTCACCTGCGCTCAGTATTCTGAGCTCCCTTTTCTCCTGGGTGACCCCTCACAGCATAAAGCCATTAAAGACAGCAATGCTGGTGCCCTCGTCCAGGGTCAGCTTTGAGGTCTCAGTGATCAGCTCACTGGAGCCAGCCTGAAGAAGGGGGAGTCATCTGGTGCCCTGCCTTTTACAAAATCTTGTCAGCTGGGAGTCGTGGCTTATGCTTGTTGATCCCAACACTTTGGGATGCCGCGGCAGGAGGACTGCTTCAGCCCAGAAGTTTAAGACCAGCCTGGGCAACATAGCGAGACCTCATCTCTACAAAAAATTGAACAATTAGCGAGGCATGGTGTCACACTCCTGTATATTCGGGAGCTTCAGGCAAGAGGATCACCTGAGCCCAGGAGGTCAAGGCTGCAGTGAGCCATGATCGTGCCACTGCCCTCCAGACTGGGTGACAGAGTGAGACTCTGCCTCAAAAATATATGTGTGTGTATATATATATATTTAGAATATAAGTATTAAGTTTTATTAAATTGATTCTTGGTTTACTTTAAGAACCTCCCCCTAAGAAACTTATTGGTTCCTGTGTTTCTTCCACTGAGTATTCATGTACTCAGTGCTGTGTGTATATGTATATAGAGATAGAAAGATTTCGCAGTTTTTTTGCAAAAGGGAACCAATCTAGCTCTAATTGCAACTCCAATTCCCTTCCACTCTGTTTTTCCACTCACCTCACCATACCTCACACACATATACACACACAAACACACAAATGTATACATTTCTTCTGTTAGAAACTTCAAGCGCATTGCGAGTAAGATGGTCTCCAAAAGAGACTTGATTTATCCTTGCCATTAACAGATCCTGGGCTGAATTAGAACGTGGTTAAGTTGGGGAAAGGGAAGTTTGTTCTCTCATATCTCCCTTGGTTCTTTTTTTCTTCAAGTGACCTATCGAAGGCCTGCTTCACCGTGTGGGAAAGGGGTGGAGAGCCCCAACAAGGATACGGCCCCTGTCACTACAGACTTGTGAGGAGATGGCCAAGGTGCGCCTGTGGCAGTCACATAAGCCCCTAGCCGGTGCCTCACTGTGCCTCTGTACCCCTTTAAGCTGCGGACCAACAGCAGCGCTGAGTGATACTGCAAAGGCCAGAGCCTGTGTCTGGCTCGGGGAAGACTGCATATCGCGCCACCCTGGCTACAGTAAGTCAGGGTTAGAACAGCCTGCATTTGCTCGTGCTGTTCTGGCCTAACTGACAGTGCCTGGTGTGGATAATAAATGAGGCTACCTTAGCTAGGGCAGCTGGGAGTGGCCATAGTAAGGGCTGAAACTGAACAGCCAGGGGCACTGGATTAGGTCCGGGCCTTCTCTTTGTGTTAGATTTCTAGAATTTAACTATGCTGAGACCAGGTCTCAAGGAGATGGTTAGGCCTGAGTACACATGGAAATATTTTTTTATTATCATGAAATGACAATTAAAAGAGATGACCAAGCCAGGCTCGGTGGCTCAGCCTGTCATCCCGCGCCTTTGGGAGGCTGAGGTGAGTGGATTGCCTGAGCCCATGGGTTCGAGACCCGCCTGGGCAGCGAGACCTCATCTCTACAATAAATCAAAAATCAGCCAGGCATGGTAGCGCGTGCCTGTAATTCCGCCTACTCGGAAGGCTGAGGCGGAAGGATCACCGGAGCCCAGCAGGTCGAGGCTGCGGTGGCCGGGAGCGGCCACTGCACTCCAGTCTGGGCGATAGAGTGAGACTCCAACTCAAAAAAAAAAAAAAAGAGATGACCATCCAAAGAAAACATACAGTAAAATTATCATTCAAAATGTTTCTCAATAATACCCTTGTGAGCTTTGTTTCATTTTCATGTTTGTTTAATAACAGAAGAATGGAGAATACCATCATCTGGCCGGCAGTCGGTGGTTTTTTCAATTGTTGTTCCATTGGGTACTTTTGCTCCTTTGCCCTGTCAGACTGGCCAAACCGTGCCCCAGCAAAACATACAGGTTGGACGGCTCGGGGCACTTCTAATTTTACTACCAATATGCTTCACAGGATGACAACAATAGTTTAGTGGCTAAATTACCAAAGGCAAGTCTGCAAATAACTTCGACCCAGATACTTAGGGTTTCAGAAGACAGGAGGCATGATGTGGAGCCCAGCCAACTGGCCCCAAAACAAGGAAGTTTTCCTGACCGCAGAGCAAGTGTGAGACTGCTACGTCCCCAAACTGGTTCAGAGACGCCCGCCCGTCACCGCCAACACAGCAACCTGTACTTAGCATTTAGGAAGAAGGAGGTTTTATAGCTGAGGCTCATATTGAGAAAGAAAGAATAGAGACTACAAATGTGTGGCCAGAATAGCGTGAATGAGAGGGAAGAAAAGCTCAGAGGGAGGCTCTACTTGGGCTTAAGCACGCCACGTCCAAGAACGAGGGGCCACCAGAAAGTCTTCCTGATCGAGGGGTGAGGCATCTCTGGGGAAGTAAGCTCATTCTGACGTGAGAGTCAGGCAGACATACCTCTTCCAGTTAACAAAAGCTTCGTTGTGGAAGGGGAGAGGGGGTTCTAAATATAGCATTGTATCTGTCACTCCACAAATCCTTACTGAGTCTCTGCGATGTGCCAGGCACTGTTCTGGGGGGAGGCATGAGACACACAGTGAACAAATGAACAAGTGAATGAGATACATTCAGATAATAAGTGCTAGGAAGAAAACGAAGCAGAGTGACGTCATGGTACCACAGTGGGGGAAGGGAGAGCATAGGGACCGTTCCAGACAGGTCCTGAGGTAAGGGCTCTCTAAAGAGACACGGAGTCAGCCTCCGGCAAGTGAACTGGAGACCAGGGAGCGCCCACTGGGGCTGACAGCCCAGAGCTCATTGGACACCTTCACAAAGGTCGTAGGAGGACAGATGCCAGACGCAAGTGGTGGGTGAGGTGGGGGCGAAGTGAATGCGGGGTGAGGAAGCAGAGGCAGAGGCTGCAGGTGTTGGTCTGCTTTGGATCCAGGTTCCCTAGAAGCTGAACGGGTCCGTGCAGCTGCAGGAGGGCTTCTGAGAGAGGCCATCCTGGAACTCTGCCGAATGCAAGGGTCATGGAAAGGAGCCCAGGAGAGGGAGAGGTGGACTATAGAAAAGTCCTTGCAGAAACGGTAGGGAGTCGGATCCAGAATACATGTAGAGGCTGGTTTGGGACACTTCCTCTACACGGACAGGAAGCAGGCCGGGCTCGGTGTCTCAGCCTGTCATCCTGGCACTTCAGGAGGCCAAGGTGAGGGGATGGCCTGAACCCACGGGTTCAGGACCAGCCCAAGCAACTCGGCGAAACCTCGTCTCTACCATAAACCAAAAACTAGCTGGGCATGGTAGTGCAAGCCTGTAGTTCTGGCCATTGGAAGGCTGAGGCAGAAGGATCACCAGAGCCCAACGTGTCAACGCTGGGGTGGCCGTGAGGGTGCCGCTGCCCTCCAGCCTGGGTGACAGAGGGAGACTCCAACTCAAAAAAAAAAAAAAAAAAGCCTAGGAGAACTCAGAGTCAGCTTTGAAGTCTGTGAGCCAGGGATGTCTCTCCTGGATAGAGAGGTGGGTAGAATGTCCCCTGGCCATGCATGATGATAAAGGACATGAGTTCTAAGGTCAGACTGCCTGGATTGAATCTCAGCCTCCCACCTACTCCCAGAGCCCCACTGGCCAACAATCACAGCAAACTCTCCAAAGCTATTTACAAAGCACTTTGCACGTGGCTGTACCTCACAGTAACCCAATGAGTGAGACACTCTTCAATTCACCCTGTACAAATGAGAACAAGTTTCTTGGCCTCACAATGATATGACGATGAAGTTCGTACAGAAGTTCCTACTGCATGAAGTTATTGTGAGTTTTCAGCGAAATAATTTTTACAAAATGATGAGTACACTTTCCGGCTCAGTGGTCGTGTTCCATAAATGGTAGCTGATAGGTGAGAGGACAAAGGCTGGCCTCACAGGAGCGCAGTTTTAACGAGAAGGCGTGAGGGTCTGGATGCAACACTGGGAAGCCAGGAGGACACTCACCCTACTGCTGGACCTGAAGAATGTGGAGCACTTTGCCTTTGCTTTGTTGATGAAAACACGCACGCACACACATACACACACACACTCACACATACACCAAGATGAAAGAGGGACAACAAGGAAGAAGAACACACATGGACCATGAAACAAATAAAAAACTACATCAATTCAAAAAACAATCCTGGCTGAGAGGGCCTAGCTCAGTGTCAGGTGAAAAAAGAAACTGGATAAAAGAGTCAGAGAAAAGGCTACGAACACCGGGGTAATATAAAGTGCTTCTCAAAAAAGAGGAGTTTCAGAGCTTGGAACAGAAATGAGAGTAACGTGGGGGTGATGAGTCAGAAAAGAAAAGCACAGAGGGGTGCGGCTGGTCTGGGAGTTTGGCAGGGCCTCCTGACAGGCACACTTGTCTGACAGGCTGGCTTTAGGTCACAGCCTTCTCGAGATCTAAAGCCCTCGAGAAGGCTCTGACTCCACGTCAGGGGCCCTGAAAGTAGCAGCTGCTCAAAGAGGAAATGCAGCTTGGAAAAACAGGAAGCAGGTGGCCTGTTTTCAAAGAACAGAGTATATGTTCATCTGACCCAGCAAGATTCAGCCTCAAATTCAGCAAACATTTTGTGAGCATCTACTACGTACAGGGCCTGGGCTCGGTGTGTTCACATGTATTATCTTGTTTGATCCTCACAACCACAAATCAAACTGTATGTGTGTTAAGACTGTAAAGGCTTAATGTTAAAGCAGAGTGAAGGAATCAGCAGTCCCTGTTTACCTCAGGCGTGTAACGACTACCTTGAAGACAGGTCAGACACACCTGCCCACATCTTTTCTCTTGGTTTCTTCCTTTTGGGAGCCTCAGTTCCCAAAGAATTGCTGAACAGAGCTGCATCTTCAAAACTACCTACACTATCCTTTATGGGTAATATAAAGTGGCGGAGGCCATGGCAATCCAGGACTCAGCATGGGAACCGAATGAAGACACCCTTCTGGAAGGCAAAGCCCCAGAAGATCCGTGTGCGTGGCAAAGCCATGTGGGAAGTCTTGAGGAAAGTTCTACATGAATATCCTGTGACTCATGGTCGCCTGTTTGTTCCCATTATATTGTTATGCTTATGCCTTACAGGAATAATATGCTTAAATCTCCCCTTGGGAAAGAATGCTGTGAGTAAAGTTATGGATTACAGCATTTATAATGTTAATAATAAAGCAGCTAGTGTTTCAAATGGCGGAGGCCATGGCAATCCAGGACTCAGCATGGTAACCGAACGAAGACACCCTTCTGGAAGGCAAAGCCCCAGAAGGATCCGTGTGCATGGCAAAGCCCCGTGGAAAGTCTTGAGGAAAGTTCTACATGAATGTCCTGTGACTCATGGTCACCTGTTTGTTCCCATTATACTGTTCAATAATAAAGCAGTTAATGCTTCACCATTGGCCATGCCTCAGGAAATGCAAATAGCAACCCAACGGGTC
Organism: Carlito syrichta; assembly: GCF_000164805.1. Taxonomy (NCBI): domain Eukaryota; kingdom Metazoa; phylum Chordata; class Mammalia; order Primates; family Tarsiidae; genus Carlito; species Carlito syrichta. The sequence continues at coordinate 197,049 of NW_007248046.1, read as the reverse complement.
ACAATGACCCAACCAATTACTCCAAAACCTACTGTGACAAAGTGTACTTTTAACTGTTCTACTTTATGTTAAAACTATGGTATCGAGAAATGACAGAAACTGAGGTACAAACTGAAGCAAACACAGTTAAGCCACACAAACAACCCCAGAGTAGCCACAAGTTTAAAGCTTTGAAACAGTATTACAAACCCTGGCCAACTGTTAGAGCAGGCCCCCATATAGGGGGCTATAATATGAATGGTAAAATTTGGTGGGCACCTAGAGGAAAGAGTAGTATGCAAAACTTAGAATGGCTTGACCCTCCACTACCTTATACAGGTGCATATGATGATGATATGGTTAGAAAAGTCTGGATAGATGAAAGACATGTTAAGTAGAAAAACTTATCTTTATAGGAAAAAATAAAATGCAGTGGGCCCCCTGGGTGCCTGCTTTCTAAAACCCAAAGGTCAGCACTTAGTAAAAAGTAAAATGATTGGTATATATAAATAAATATAGACACTGCCTCATCACAGACAGCAACCTTTAAATTAAAACTACATAAAGGTTATATGCCTAACACCTTTATATCTATATAGACTATTTACCTTTATAAAGCATAAGTTTTACTTTCCACTGGCTAACCTTTTGACTAATATTAACCTTGCCCTTTTAATAAGTTACCACTTCCAAGAACAGCTAGCTTCTTATATGTAGACATTATTAAACTGTATAATTATCAGAATTGTAAAATCATTAGCACATCATACAATTGTTTCGATATGTTTTGATTGTTAATTATTTCCTTTACTGTTAACTTTCTGCTAAGTGTGTGCCAAAAATTATGATATAAATAAATCAGCACTGCTGTGCTTCAGTGCCAGAGTGCCTGGAAAGAAACTCTGGTCACGACTCTTCCCTCGCCTCATCACGCCTCCTTCTGGGGTCCCGTGAACCCCCCAGAGCTGGCCTCCAGCAATAAAGGTTTCTTTTTTTTTTTTTTTTCGAGTTGGAGTCTCACTCTGTCGCCCAGACTGGAGTGCAGTGGCCGCTCCCGTCCACCGCAGCCTCGACCTGCTGGGCTCCAGCGATCCTTCCGCCTCAGCCTTCCGAGTAGCCGGAATCACAGGCGCGCGCTACCACGTCCGGCTGATTTTTTGATTTATTGTAGAGATGAGGTCTCGCTGCCCAGGCAGGTCTCGAACCCAGGGGCTCAGGCAATCCACTCACCTCAGCCTCCCAAAAGCACGGGATGACAGGCTGAGCCACCGAGCCCGGCAATAAAGGTTTTTTAAAAGTAATCCTGATTTTACCTTAAATACTACCTATACAACCCAACCCCAGGTAAGACATGATTCCTCCCTTCAAGAATTTATTGATGTGGGGAAGGGAGGCAGATAAGGAAAGGAAAGATGTTGATCAAAAATACAAAGTTAGTAATAAGCTTTAGTGATCTCTTGCACAGAATTGTGCCTATAACAAATAATGCATTGCATATTTCAAAATCGCTAAAAGACGGACTTCAATATTTTAATCACAAAAATGGCACATATGTGAGGTGATGAATTTGTTGTTTAGCTTGATTTAATTCTTCCATAATGTAAACATATATCAAAACATCTAATAGTACCCCATAAATATATATATATTAATATTTGTCAATTAAAAATAAAAATGTTTAAGTAGAGAATGTATTGATGCATGAAGCGGTCTGCATTTGGGGTAGTGACCCACATAAGAAGAAAAACAGGTGATATGGAATTGTCCCTAGTCCCATCTTCAGTGGTTTAAGAGATGGTTGCCATAAAATCTTCATAAGTGTTGGGACACAGGCAATGGTACTTGACAACTTTCTGACAGAGTATTACACCAAAATGTAGAGATGTCTCTCCAGACTAGCTCAGAGAAGACACATTTTGGCTAATGGAGGGAAGAGGAAAACTGGGACAGATGTGGAAGGTTGAGGGTGAGGCAACTCAGAAATTAATTGGACTTGTGTGCATTTACGAGTGAGGACTTCCAGAAATTCTTGGGGAGAGGGAATTTATAAGAGGTTAGAGTACTACATAGGTAGACAGGACAAAAATCCAATGAACCAAGTTACAGGTAGAAATTTTCATAAGCAAGTGAGTGGTGGTAGATTTGAGTGGTAGAGTCTAGAAGAATTGGTGGGGTTTGTGGCAGTTGTTTACATTTCTGCTACTTGTTTATTCTTGACTTTTTAGATTAAAGCATCATTAGACATAGTGTATTCAACTGGTTTTCAAATTTATCAATTATCATTTTATTTTTACTATGCCACAGAGGTCTAATAATGTCTAATGAATAGTTGTGTGAATGCACACAACTGCAGCACAAAACAATATATTTTTGGCCCCTAATAATTGCAGGCTATAAAAATTACTGCCTGGTTGTTTTACAATTCCAGGTAAAAGAGGCAACAGTTAAACTCATTTTTGTAGATGGAGACAAAACACTTGGTTGACTGAATCATTAGACTTGGGTTTAATTTTCAACCACGACTTTTGACAAAGTAAAAACCATATCGAAATGGCAATGAAAACGTATTTGTTTATAGTTGTTCATTTTTCTGAATTAGCAAATAATTTTATAAAACAGGAAAAGGAGAGGACTTTCTTCCTTTGGATTTTGAAATAAAATAGTTACAGTGACTCTTATGTGCTCCTTGTTAATTGAGAACTTACACGATAATAATATTTGAAAAACCATCTCAGATTATAATAAAGCCAAAGAAACATTAATTTTCTAGAATTCTCAAGAAAAGGTTAATTACAATGGATACACACACACACACATTACACTACTGAAAATACTTTAATAGATAAGTTTGCCTCATGACTAATTATCAAGCTGGGCACAATAGCTCGTGCCTATAATCTCAGTAACTTTGGGAAGATGAGGCAGGAGGATTGCTTGAGACCAGGACTTAGAGACCAACCTAGATAACATAATGAGACCCCAGCTCTAAAAGATTTTTAAAAATTAGTCAGTTGTGTTGCATTCACCACAGTCCCAGCTACTTGGGAGGATTAGGAAGGAGGATTGCTTGAGCCTGGGAGTTTGAAGTACCAGTAAGCTATGACTGTGCCACTGCACTCCAGCCTGGATGACAGAGCAAGACTCCATCTCTAGAATAAAATAAAATAAAAGAGAAAGAGAGAGAATTATCAGAGGAACTTGCATCTTGTCTTTTAATACTGTGTACATACATATTGATTTGATATGAAAAAATCTAAAATATGAGTGACTGGTAGATATAGCCTTCATTTCTAAAGTATATGCTTGTCCCAAAATTTTATACTTAGGATATTCTGTTGTGAAAATCTGTCAGAAGGAAAAATGTAAATCATCATTGCAATTGTTTCCTCTAACTAATGAAATTTAGTGGTTCTCTCAAATCTCACTATAAGCGAAACAGGATCTCAGTTCTTTTTTTGGCTATAACACAACAGCTAATTTCCTTTCCATCTTCATTTATTCCTTTTCCATTTATTGAGCACCAATTCCCTGTCAATTACTATGTTTCCAGTCACTGAGAAATCAGAGATAAAGCTTCCTGCTCTCTCAGGGGTTTGAGGAGAAAAATAATTTTAATATAAATGAAAAAGCAGTATGAACTAAGCAGAGGATTTAAAGTGAACTCACAAGACAGACAAGGAAGCCACACTGGAACTTTTCTCTGAGGAGGTGAAGCCTGGGCTGAGCTTCAGAGTATCCACCCATGTGAAAATCACAGGAAAGATCGGGAGACATGTTCCAAACAGCAGGCACAGGATTTGCAAAAATACAGAAGCAGGAGCATGTTTAGCCCTTTCCACAAACTGAGGTTGTCTGGCAACGACTCAGGTGAAGGCTGCAAGAAACAGGCGGCAGAGTGTGTGGATGGGCAAGTCTGGAAGGTCACAGAGGGCCCAATTGGAAAGACGCTCCCTGCCGAGCTAACGAGTTAGAACTGCTTTTCTACAGGCAATGACGGGCTCCTAAAGGTGTTAAACTGGAGAATGAATGACGCGGTCTGATTTGTGTTTTTTTTAAATGGCTCTTTTTTAAGGCAAAGGATGGGTTTTATGAGAGCAAGGCTGGGCTTAGGAAGAGTAGTAGGGTGACTCCCGAAATTCAGCCAGCGACAAAAGAAGAGGATAGATGCAGAAGATATTAAAGATACAAAATTAGCCGAGCTTGGTGGCTCAGCCTGTCATCCCGTGCCTTTGGGAGGCTGAGGCTGAGGTGAGTAGATTGCCTGAGCCCGCGGGCTCGAGACCCGCCTGGGCAGGCGAGACCTCGTCTCTACAATAAATCAAAAAATCAGCTGGGCGTGGTAGCCCGCACCTGTAGTTCCAGCTACTCGGAAGGCTGAGGCGGAAGGATCGCCGGAGCCCAGCAGGTCGAGGCTGTGGTGGCTGGCAGCGGCTGCTGCACTCCAGTCTGGGCGACAGAGTGAGACTCCAACTCAAAAAATAAATAAATAAATAAAATAAAAAATAAAGATACAAAATTGACAAGATTCTAGCACTTGCTCGTCTCTGCCATGAATAGTGTGAAGGGGGGAGTTGAAACCCAGACTGCGTCCCAGTTTATCTCAGATAACTGTCATCCTGTAGTCCCCTGAGCAAGAAAGCACACAGAAGAGGATCAGATCCAGTGGGCTTCAGTTTCGAACCTGATGGGGCCTGACATTCCTGTGACACCATCACGGGTAAAAGTCCAGGAGGTAAGTCTGGCACGTAAATGTGAGTTTGAGATACAGCAGCATGCAGGTCTTAGTGGAAGCCAGCAAGTAGTGTAGAAAGTATGTAGATTAAAAAGCAGAGGGGTCTAAGCACACACTGCTAGGGAGTGCCAGTGTTCAAAGGAAAGCAAAAAGAAGGAGCCAGAAAAACGTCCTGAAAACCACAACAAGCCAGTTCATTGGAAAAGAAGCCGTGAGAATGTTTCACAGAGGAAATGGCCTCTTGAGTTGAAGAGAGATACAGTGAAAAGAATACTGAAAGGTGTCTGACTTAACAATGATTTGGAAGGAGAAATTTTAGTTAAATGATGGGAGTGCATTGCAATGAGTTGGGTGCAAGAAAGTGCTGAAGAGGTGGAGCCCAGTGTTCCCTTCCTGGGAGAATTTCAGCTCTCGATGAATTAGAAAAATAACCTAGTGGGTAGAGAAGGCTGTAGGATCAGTGGAGGGGCTCGTGGGGGGGTGGGTTTGTGAGGGTGTTTTTGCTTTGTTTAGTCGGTCCAGGGACTGCGGCGTGTGGAGATGCTGATGAGGAAGAAATTCGGAGAATACAAGGTGTGGGGAAGAAGGAATCATCTGGTACGAAATCCCCAAAGACACCCAGGGGAATGGGATCCACAGAGCATGGGGAGATTAAGCTCTGAGAGTGGAAAAGCAGAGCTCTAAAATGGAGGAAGGTGGCTGTGAACAGATCTAGGCAGAGCTATGTGGATAGGAAGGAGTGGAGGAAAAATAGGAGGCTGGAGAAGTTGCCTCCAGAGACTCCATCCTCTGTGCCTTGGAGAGGAGAGCTGTCGGCTGAGAGCAAGGGACGGAGGCCGGCTCTGGAGAGGAAGGATGCCACCGTCGGGATGACTCGGTGCAAGGATGCACTCGCGTGCTTGTTGATACATAGCTTCCCGGGGAAAATATTCCACAAAGCGTTCGTCAAAGTGCAAGTACTAAAACTATTTTTGTAGCTCTTTTCACTCCCTCACTTTTACTTCTTGATTGTATTTGAACCCTTGTTCCCTGCCAGTAAGTGGTGCCATCACCTTGAGGATATTCTATGCAATTGGCAATCCATTTTCTATCAGGCAAATTGCAGCATAATTGCAACGACATAAAAAAAGCATCGTCCTATTTCATTTGCCTCATGTATTCATGCTCCACAGATTTCACTTTTTTTCAAGACTGTGGGATTCCTTTACCATACTGGTGTTGGGAAACACGCTTGAGATGATATTAGTAGGAAAGTTGTGTCAATTTTAATTTTTGCACTGAGAGGAATAGAATGTAACCACAATGTACTCCAATCTTTAACAGAGAGCTGTGTTACAACAGACTTTCACTTGTAATTCTTTTCTCTCAATCTTTCATTTTGTTTTAATTTCACTTTAATTGCATCTTGATGATCTAAAATGGAATAGTAAAACAAAATAAATGACACAATGACTTAGACACAGAAGTAATCTAGCTTGGATTGAAGATAGCTGATACACAACTGAGGTAACTGAAATATGCTACATGAGTGAGATGTTGAGAAAAAAGAAAAACCTGAATTTCCAATGTGGCTAACAGTTGAACACCTAGGGAGTCACATTCCTCAGCCAAAAGTCATGATCTAAATCTGAGCAAAAGCTTTTGGTGCAAGTCTCCCCAAAACTCACTGGGAATGTAAGGCAGTGACCTGTGGATTAATCTTGCCTACGAAGACTAAGCTGAACATTTCACCAAGTACCACATTTGCTCAGGATATTTTTTAATAATCGGTTTCATTTCCATAAAGCACATATGGCTACTGAAAATGACAAAAGATCAGTCAGTCAGAGCAACACTGGGACAAAATGAAGTGAAGTTTGCTGTTCATTACACTGTCTTGAATTTGGTCCTACGCCCCAAAGCACTTCTGCAACTGGTTTGCAAACTTGAGTGCAAACCACTTTTACTTTACAACAGTCAAAAAGTAGTCATTGATAAAAAGGTTTAAACATTTAAGCACCCCTCTCTAGTGTTGACAAGAACTGCACTACATCAGTGAAAAGAAAGCCTACTCTCCTAATTACAGTGCAGTGCCTGGTAAAGAAAAGTGAACCTTTTGTGGTGAAATGGGCAATCTGTTGATGAATTTCATCCACTAAATATCAATGCGCAGTGTTAAAAGCAACGTGTTTAGTTACAACTAAAATTCCCTTTTAATTCCCCGGCTTTAGTGTTTATAAATGTGAGACACTTTTTTAATGTCAGACAAATATTCTTTAAATGTGAAAGAAAAAGTCAAAGGGGAGTGGGGAATTCGTGTTTATGTTTCCTCTTCTCCACCTTTAAACTTAAGACTAAGCAGTTGGGCTTTTGGAATGGCATAGGACACGCATCGTGAAGTATTTGGCAAACGCACTATCGTTTATGTGCAGAGCCTGTTGTAAAGCCAGGAGTGGTGGCTCACGCCTGTCATCCCAGCACTTTGGAAAGCAGAGGCAGGAGAATTGCCTGAGCCCAGGAGTTTGAGACAAACCTAGCAACAAAGCAACACCCCATCCTACAAACAAAAAAAAAATCAAGATATTAGTCAGGTGTGGTAATGCACACCTGTAGTCCCAGCTACTTGGGAGGCTAAGGCAGGAGGATGGCCTGAGTTCAGGAGGTCAAGGCTGTGGTGAGCTGCACTTTAGCATGGGCAGCAGAGTGAGACCCCAACTCAAAAAAAAAAAGTAAAAGTAAAAAGAAAGGAAGGGAGGGAGGGAGGGAGGCAGCAACAACAAAAAAAACCTCACGAACCTGTTGTGAAGGCAGGCCACTAAAGTTTTCAGCACAGTAGCAGTGCCATGAAGCATTAGGCAAGCATTCAGAGAATGACTGACCAACCTAACTAATGCAGAACCAGAACGTGAAAGAATGGGAGAGCTAGCTGGCTCAAAGAAAGACGATTAACATTAAATTTTAGATCAAAAGTAAGTTAAAGGTTAGGGCCAAATGTTATCACCTGCTCTAATTAAACTAATCACTTAGCATACAGTGTTTGCCTTCTTGTTGTTGGTAATTGCAGTACAGACACCCCTAAAATCCACCGTCACAGCTGTATTTTCGTGCCCAGCTCTGTAGTGGGTGTCCCACTGCTGTGTCACCGTGATTCAGAAGCTTCCGTCTCGCAAAACTGAGGCTCTCCACACTCAATAAACAACTCTCCATTTCCCACTCGGAAACCACCGTGCCATTTTTCATTCCTCGGAGTCCAGCCACGTTAGGTGTCTTATGCAAGTGGAGTCGCACAGTTTTTGTCATTTCGTGGCAGCCTTATTCCACTTAACATCATGTCCTCAGTCGATCCATGTTGAAGCATGGGACAGGATGACTTTCTCTTCAAGCTGAATAACCTTCCATTTGGAAATATCTAAAAATGTCTTTATATATACTATATACTGTAATATTTTATATATATATACATATATATATAATATTTTCTTTGTCCATGTATCCATCACTGAATATTTAAGTAGCCTCCACCTCTGGACTGTTCTGAACAATGCTGTGATTTACAGGAATCTGTTATTTCTTCAAGATCCTGCTAGTATTTACCATGTTAAAATCAAATAAATGTAAACTACATAAAATCTGTTTGCAGAGAACATTGTATTTATCCTTCAGTGATCAGACGTATCTTTAAGAGAGACAAAGGCCCAAAGCAATTATATCCACAAACCATTTCAAGTACTTAATTGGACAACACCATCAAAAACAAACAAAAACTCAGATATTTGCGGATTTGCGTGTTTGTGTCTTTAAAGGCCTTGCCCGGTTGTTTGACTTGCTTTGGCAACCGAGGCGATTAGGACTGACCCATGTGTGATGCTCAGGCAGAACAGATGCCCGAGTGCCTCTCCGGGAGAGGCTCACGTGGGGATCTTGGTAAGGGCTGCATATAGGCAGCAGACCTGTGAGGCCAGCCCACCGCACCAGGCCTGGAGGCAAATGAATCCAAGGAAAACACGGAAAGATGAGAAGAGGTTCTCAGGACACGACTTACCCTGCTCGTCGTTGGCGCCGCCTTACATATGTGAACTTTCTCATTCCTCTCTAAAAAGTTACTTATCAAAAGGTAGTAGGAAACTCAGGTTAAAACAAGCTTATTTTATAGAAAATGAACTCTATCCCACAAGATTTTAAATTTAAATCTAAACTCATATAATAGATAAAAGTCTCATTTAGACCCTGGTAAATGTCTACATTAGAGCATTCCCAACTAACTTCAAAAAATTGTAATTCATGCACGTGTGCCCTCTGAATCGAAAATAAATTTTTAAAATTCATATTCATATATTTGAATCCAAAGATGACTATATATCATCAACACTTGTAGGTATTAAGTAAAATCAATTCAGTAAAATGAAATTTCAAAAGGCCTTAAAATATTTGTCCAACAATACATAAATTTTTTTTCCTGAATTTTCTGACATGAAGTTCTCTTATTTTTACAAGAAGGGGAGAATATAATAAAATTTTTTAAGCACACATAAAATCAGTAAAAACTGTTGACCAGTAAGTATCTAAGAATACGGGTTAGAAAAACACAGTGTTCACCGAGGTGGTAAGATGTGGTCAGAAAGAGCAAAACTTCAAGAGGAGATCTCAAGCAGTGTGGCGATCAGAGGAATCCGAGACTCTGGTGTCAGATGATCTTGTTCATCCCAAGAGTACCCGTGAAAATCTTGTTTTCTACACCGTAATGAAAACCGTGTCCTTCTAATGGTTCTGTGGTGATTTAGCCCAGATTAACTATTTAATGCTACAATCTTAGAGAAACTAACACTAATTATCTTCATGTTCACAGTCCTCAAAAAGATCCCGAGGTGTCCTCAATCCAAGGCCTTGCCTTCTGGAGCCAAGTTAACATCTGTCGATGAGATGATATCATCGATGAGGTTGATGCTGTTTATTTCTTGTTGTTGGATGAGTTTGGAGCAAAAACTATAACTATACGTGGCTGCAGGATCATCAGCTAGCACTTCTCAAAAACCTACAAGTAATCTATGAAGATTTCATGTTTTCTGGTTGGCAGGGGACTAGAGGAAATTTGAAACTATGTTCAGGGCAATATTACTTCCTTTTAGCAGGTCTAATTAGTTAGCAAATAAGGGAAGCATTTCCCTGACTTAGTGGAAGATGCATAAAAATCAACATAAATAAATAATGCTAGAATGAACAAAGAATACGAGAATTCTCAAATCAACAATTTAGGCATGTTTCCAAATAATTGTCTTGGCAATAAAACGAAACAACCTAATATATTTCGCATAAAACGTTTTTAATTATGAATGTTTCTTTTTTTCCCTACTTGAAATAAACACTAAGAATTCTGTTTTAAATCTTTCATCAAGTAAAGTTGCCAGAGAATCAGATCTCTCAACCCTCTATCCTAACAGTTCTCAAGTTTTGCAAACTTTGCAAAAGAGTTAGATGTGTATTCATCTGTGGATTCAGGATCTGACACAGTAGACGTCTGATCTACAGACATATGCCTTGTGATTTTGATTTTGTAGGAAATGAAAACGCAGACCTCTTTCTAAAACATGAGTGGGAACTTCAAGATGGTGGCAGCCGGGGATGAGCCAAGAGCGGGGCCCTTCTGAGTGCGAGACCCTCTGTGAGCGCACAAGTCCCAAGCCTCTGAAGCCTGCCCGGCTGGGAAACTGGAAGCACTGTTCCAGGTAAGGCTTGTTTTGCTTTTTGTTTTTAAGTTTGAGATAATGATTTAACATGAGAAAAACAAACATCTATAGCCAAGAACAGTGTGTCATTTTCAAATTCATAGCAAGGTAGGATAATAGGATGCGAAAACCAGCCACTAACAGGGAGAATTTTGGCAGCTGGCAAAGCAGAAGCTCCAGCTGCTTAGTGACTGTGTTTGTCCCAGTTTGCGGTGTCTCGTTCCAGGTAAGGTTTAAGTCAGACAACCTAGATGTCTTCAAAGCTCTTAGAGACTGAGGTAGACCCGACGCCTGCCTGAGCTCAGAAGGGACAGCCCAGAAGGGCTCCTCTTTCCAAGAAATCCTGGAGGGCTGGTGACTTGAGAGGCTCTTCTAGATAAGACTGGAAGGGTATCTTTCCATATCCAGCTCTGGGGAGAACATCAAGAAAGAGCCACATGTAAATAGCCAAATTTAGAGCCAAAGTTGTTGATCCTCATTTTTCTGTGATGGCTACTCTGTAGTTCTATCTCATCAATCAGACCGTTATGAAGTGTAATGCAGAGACAGAGGATGAAGAGAACAATCTGGTGAGAGACTTCTCTCCACTATCCGCAGTCTGGCGGCAAGCCCCAGCAGGGTTGAAATCCTCTCAGCCACAGGCAAGAAGGGGGAGAAGGAGGGACATGACTGTGACCCAGGATGTCTGTGGGGCCTCCAGGACTGCCCATCCAGAGGCATTCCAAGGTCACAGTCAAACAAACATGGGTAAGTCCTAGCTAAGATGGGAGTGCTGGTGCCTGAACCACACAGCCGAAACAGCGGTGGTCAATTGGAAAACCAGGACCTCATGGGTCCAGCGACGTCACTAACGCGCGTCACTTGGTCTTAGCCAAAAGACCGAGAAGTGACACCAACACTTTCAATATCTCCCGGACAAGATAGCTGATTAGATAGATAGATAGATATGATAATAGATGATTGAGAGAGAGAGAGAGATGATGATAGATAGATGGATAGATGATAAGGATAGCTAGATACTGATAGATTAGACAGACAGACACAGATAGGCAGAATGACGGGAGATCGATATATGTAGGTACAGATGATGATGAAGAAGATGAAGACAGATGAGCAGTGAGAGACAGGTGACGGATGGACAATGACAGATAAGAGAGAGATAGGAGATAGATAATAAACATTGCCTTGTCTTGAGGAGGGAAGAGTTATTCAATAAGGCCTGTTGTAATACATACAGCAGGGATTTCTCATATAATTTATTTTGCTTTCCAATGTCCCAAGTCTAAAAGGAAAAAAATTCAAAAGGCATGAAAGAACGTGCTAAACTAAAATGGACCTACAGATAAACGTCATACTCTCTGGTTCCTCGTTGGAGCATTAAGTTTTCCAGAACACAACTTACACATAGATTCCTGTACCCTGTACACTGCTAGCTCAAATCAGCTGTAGTCCTGATTGAGCATTTCCGATTATTGTATTCGATAAATTGTGACAAAGTGGAACACCCCAATTGTGTTCTATCAAGGCAAGTCTTTAAAATATCGGCATCAGGTAGTGCATAGCTTTAAAAATTCTAAATGTGATACGAGGTGATGAAACAACAAGAGACGGGGATTAGATGGAAGGGAGGAGAGAACAAAGCGTTAGAGACACATCGGAATGTGGGCAGACATGGAATTACAACAGGAAGACCATCTCACGCTGTTATCATTGAATTACGGGCTTCAAAAACCCGACCTTAACACGACTCATCAGAAGCAAGCACGTGGGGGTTTTCACAAGACCGTGGTCAAGTCATGCAATTTCTCTAAACTTCTGTCTCCTCACCAATACAATGGGAATGGTCTTTTGGAATTGCGAAGCACATTAAATCACTGATGTATTCGATTCTTCCAGGCTTCCGGGGAAAGGAAGTTACATTCTGGTGCGTCTGCCTCTGCAGCTATGGTGCCTGGCCTCCCCGACGAAAAGGCAGCTGCCCTCCCGAAGGTGAGTACCCTGCGCCCCCTCCAGCGAGTCCTGCGCTCCTCTTGGAGTCTCTGCCTCGACAGCCGCTGTCCCTCTGATCTGCTGCTCCTCTCTCCAGGCCTCTTGGCCTCCGTAGCCTCATGGCTTCTGCTGCTTCCCTTCCGGCTACACACATTCCAAACCGCCTCTGCCTATCATAGCGACCTACATTCAGACTCTCAGAGAGAGAGAGATACTGCTTGAGTTCATTAGACACCATATCAGAAGAGCATTCCTGCTGGACAGAATTCTCTCACCAGGTCCACTCAAGGTCACTGACCTGCCTATGGATGGGAACTTCAGATCCACACTTTGACTGATCAGCTGCTGGGAAACATCACAGGAATTGCCTGCAATAATGTTCCTTAGAAGGGACAGTGGCTGGGCCGGCACTTCAGACACCATGTCCTGTCTCTTAGAATGAGTAAGCTCTCAGCTCAGCGAGGAAGGAGTAGTGTAGATCCTTAGCTGTGCTGCAAGTATAAAGTGAATGATGGCCAGGTGTGGTGGCTCACGCCTGTCATCCCAGCACTTTGGGAGACCAAAGTGGGAGGATCACTAGAGACCAGGAGTTTTAGTCCAGCCTGGAAACATAGTGAGACCCCTACAAAAAGAGTAAAAAATTAGCTGGGTGTGGTAACATGCGCCTATAGTCCCTGCTACTTGGAAGATTGAGACAGGAGGATGACTTGAGTCAAGGAGGCTGAGGCTGCAGGGAGCTCTGATCATACCACTGTACTCCAGCCTGGATGACAGCGTGAGACCCTGTCTAAAAATTAAACAAAGTCCAAGAGTGGTGAGCATGGGAACCAACCGCTCTCTGTTCTCTCTGTTTGTCACTGCTGTGCACCAAACCTTGGTGAGTATCAATCTCGACTAACAATAGGAGGCACAAACAAGGTTTGGGTGGGTGTTAGAGGGCAGGGAGATGTAAAAAAGGGGGGTGAAAAAAGAGAAAAGAGAGGGCATGGGTGTGTGTGTGTGTGCTGGGATAAGGCAGTGAATGAGGACAAACGTCAGAAAGCACGAGTAAAGGTGGAAGTGAAGCAGAGAAGAAAAATCCCTGGGAAGAGTGAGAAAGAGTGTTGACTACAGTCACCAAACGTAGCCCGCCGCATGAGGCCGGCCTCCAAGACCTCCGGATCCCTCGGCATTTCTCTTGATTTCTAACCAACCTCGGAGTCGAAGAGGATACCAGGTCAGGACACCAGTGTCTGCCTGGGCTTCTCATTCCCAGGCACTAAGTTCCTGCCCCTTAGACGGCTGCCTCCTTTCTCAGCGGAAGCCACTTCTGTGACAGTAGGGCTATCACGTCGGTCATGGGTTCCTTAGGGAAGACGGCCCGGCTGCCGGCCTCCTTGCTATGCTCGGAAAGCAAGGACATGATGAAGACACAGCTCCCGGGCAGGAAAAGAGCGAAGACAAAGGCTTCTTTTTGCTCCTGTTCTCTCTGCTTACTCACACAGCTCACTTCAGCCCCCTTAAACTGAGTGATCATCAGTTTAATCTGAGTAAATAGATGTACTTGCCGACTCCCTCGAAGTGGAAGTACCAGATACACTCTAGAATCAAACTGGGGCATTGGTCCTCCACCTCCTTGAAGGACTGCTTTTGCACAGTGGATCAGTCACCAACCCAAATTTAACCACCACAAATAAATGAGAGCAATTAAAATCTTTCTGATGCGTCTCAATAATGCCTTCGTTTATTTATTTACGCAACAAAACCTCAAATTCTCCCTTACCACTTTTTTCTCAATGTTCACATGGTAGGATGTGCTTTCCTCTTCACCTCTACTCCAACAAACTCTAAAATATTTCTCCCGGAAACCATCCCTTATTAAATCTCTTCTTCTTCCTCCTTCCTTCTCCTGGATCTAGTCTTTTTTTTATCCTACAGGGACTTTTTTTCTCTATCTAGTTTAAATCAAGCAAGTCCACGCAGCTTGTTCTCCCTTTCCTGTTCCAACAATTCTGCACACAGGCCTGGGGGTGACCTAGCCAAGGCCACATGGCAAGAGAAGAATGGAGAGAATTGGAGGATACTCAGACTTCAGTTATTTCTTCATCGAGTCATCACCTGTTTTGTTGTTTTTTGTTTTTTTCATTCCTAATCACTACAGCTTTAGATGGCCTAGAACACAGAGAAAACTTTTGTGCTATCCCTTTAGTGACACAGGCCCAGGGGATAAATATGACTATTAGAAGTTAAGCTTGAACTTCAGAAGCTTGCTTGGTAACCAGGAGATTTTCTTTCCATCCCAGCTTCCAGTGTGTACACCCCAACAAAAATGGTGCCTCCAGCTTTGTGTTTTGTTTATGTGCTTGAGAAATCTTATTTAACAAGGAGTTTATTTAAGAGACCATTTTCTTCTGGTATATTTGTCCCCTCTATGGGAAAAAGTAGGAAGCCTTGTCTCTCTGGTATTTCATACAAGAATTTATAAAAGCAAGTCAGGAAACTTAAGCCACCAGTCAAGTCTTTAGCAAGCAACAATCAATAAGCAGCCTCAACTAAATCTTTATCCAATTTTCAGGAAGGACAAACTAGACAAAGCAAAGTAAGCAGATTTCTGAATATGTTGTAAAATATCATGAAAGCATTTCATGTTACTTTTTTATAAAAACTTAATTTTTGTGTAAAAACTACTATTTAACACTTAAATTTACTAACACAATATATGAAACAAATATAGGTCTTCATTTTTTTCCCTATGAAAGAAAGAGAAAAATTCCCAAATCACCCCTGTATCCTAGGGATCAAGTTTACTACTAATGAGAAACACACCCATTATTATAGAGGTTTAAGACTGTAAAGTTTTCATATCAAGGTATATCGGGAACAAATCTACAAAGCTTCCCACGTCCATTATTTTCTTGACACAAGAGTAGACTCTTCAGGGGCACGTGGATAGAGGGCTCTTTATTCTGTTTTTAAAAGCTCACAGGATTTGCAGGTCCCCATGACAAAGAACACCAGGCCCTGTGCCTGATCCTCCTCATTGTTTCCTGCTGGGGATTTCAGGAACAGAGGAGAAAGCCTGTCCTTACCTGTTTGAGGAGCTCCACCTGGCAGAAGGCTCCTTAGGGAGACCCGGCTGGGCGGGGTCATCTCCAGCCAAGGCTTTCCCGCCCGGCAGGTGCCCGCGGCTGTTCCGGTGCCGAGCTGCTGAGTCCCAATGCGAAAGCTGGCCTCGGTCCAGGCAGGCCACGGTCAGGTCCTCCTGGCATGCTATGGGATTGGATGTCTGGTGCTGCTACCTTGATGCTTGTGAAAGAAAGGGTGCGCTTTCCCACTTACAGCCACAGGTCAAGACATGCCAAAAGGCTCTTCGGTGCAATTACGGTAACACTGCCGGGAGGGGGACGGGGAAGTGGGATTGGCAGTAGTGGGAGTCTGCCTGGGGAAGCGGGGGCACCCCTCATCCACAAGGGCACCTGCAGAATGAACATTTGTATACCTGGCCCTGAAGTGCACTCCACATCTTTAAAATTTTTTTAAATGTTATTTTAACCAAAATTATAAAGAGTGAGACAATGTTTGTGATCAAAATTATGCTGAATCAACTGAAGACGCAGCACAGGGGTTGGTTCTAGCTACCTTCACTCAATTCAAAGGCACAGAGCAGAAATCAGATTAGAAGTCGCCCTCCAACAACAACTCCTAACATTTCAGTGGAATTCTTTCTAGTCTTCTCTGTATATGTGTTTTTAAAATCAAAGCACCCTATACTTCACGAACAATTTCGCATGCTGACCATCATTTTAGAAGTCTTTGGACAACTCTCTACCATCATATCTTCCGACTCTTTCACTCCAGTTTTGGAGTTCTTCAGTCCTTGCTACTCTTCATTGGTTTGCCCAATGGTAATGTATCAGTAAATATAATATGACTAATATTGCTCAATTTTGTCTCACATTTGAACTTTACAGACATGAAGTCACATTTCATGTATTCTTCTGCAGTTTGTGTTTTTCTCTCAACATTTGCTTTTGAGATTCACCCATGTTGGCCTGTATTCCCCTAGTTTAGTCATTGCCACTGCCCCATCGTTCAGATAAGTCACAGTCATCCACATTCTAAATTATCCATTCTACGTGGATGGGTATTTGCATGGTCTTTGGCTCTTTGCTACTATGGATAATGCTGCTATGAATATTCTTGAACATGTCTTCTTTTGCACACAGGGAGGCATTATCTTAGTGTCAGTATAATTCAGGATGTGGTCTTTGGACCCTTCTACCCTATCTATTCTCTCTCCTGGTGACCTAATCCAGTCTCATAACTTTAAGTACATCTGTATGTAACTAACTTCCATATTTATGTTTTAAGCCCAAAACTCTCCTCTGAATTACATAACACCACAATGTCTCCTTTGGAAGATTACAAATAGCTTAACATGAATACGTCTAAAACTCAAGCCTTGATTTTCCCTCTCAAACCTTTTTCACCTATATTCTCCCTGTTTTAGTTCATGGCAAGGCTGTCTTTCCAACTGCTTTGGCCACAAAGCGTGTAGTAACTTTTGATACCCCTTCCTCTCATATACAGCCTCATCCAACCCCTCACAGACCCCATTGACTCAAACTTCAAAAGAGACCCAGAATCTGACCATTTATCCCCACCAACACTACTCTCCCCTGGCTCTAGGCGCCATTTTATTTCTTACACCTTCCTAACTGCTCACACCGTTTCCATCTTGCTTCCCCGCCGTCAGCTTACTGTTAAAATGTAATTTAGGGCTGGGCTCGGTGGCTCAGCCTGTAATCCCAGCACTTTGGGAGGCCGAGGTGAGTGGATTGCCTGAGCCTACGGGTTCGAGACCTGCCTGGGCAACTTGGCGAGACCTCATCTCTACAATAAAAATAAAAAAAATTAGCCGAGCATGGTAGTGCGTGCCTGTAGTTCCAGCTACTTGGAAGGCTGAGGCAGAAGGATGGCCGGAGCCCAGCAGGTCGAGGCTGTGGTGGCTGGGAGTGGGAGTGGCCACTGCACTCCAGTCTGGGCAACAGAGTGAGACTCCAACTCAAAAAAAAAAATGTAATTTAGGTCATGTCACGCCTCTGCTCCTCATTTTTTCATCGCGAAAGCCAAATTCCTCGCCTGCAATGACTGTTTCAAAGCCCGAAACAATCAACCTCCATCACCCATCTGACTGCACCTCTTGGTTCTTTCCTCATTCACTCCACTCCAGTCACACAGGCAACTTGGCTTTCTTCACAGGTCCCAGAGAATTGTGTCCTGCCCAAAATTCATATGTTGAAGCTCTAATCCAAGGGTAAAGACTGGTTGAAGATAGGGCTACCAAGAGGTAAGTAAAATTAAATGACATTATAAGAGTGAGACTCTGTTTCAACAGGATTAGTGTCTTTATAAGAAGAGAAATCAGTCTGTCCTCTCTCTCTTCCCTTCTCTTCTCTTCTCTTCTTTTCTCTTCTCTTTCATTCTCTTTCTCTGTCTCTCTCTTGTCAGCCGGGAAGAGAACCCTCACTAGAAACCTAACTCAGCCAAAACCTTGATCTTGGACTTTGCAGCCTCTAGAACTGTAAGAAAATAAATTTCTGTTGTTTAAGCCACTCAGTCTGGTGTTTTGTTACAGTGGCCACAGAAGACAGATTCCGGTAACATGAAGTGGAGTGCTGCTATAACAAATATCAAAACTGTGGAAGCGGCTTTGGAACGGAGTAGTAGTTAAGAGGCTGGAGGAGTTTTCTAATCAAGCCTGAAAAAGCTGGGATTGCTGTAAAGGGACTGTTGGTAGAAACACAGATGTTCAAGGTGATTCTGGTGAGGGTTTAGAAAGAAGAGAAGAGCGCTTAGGTCCTCCTTACTGCTTATAAGAAAATGCTTTATAAAGCTTTTCAGTTCTTCTAGTTAATATCAAACTCTTTCCACAGTGTTTTTACCAATGTATGCCCCTTTCAGGACTGGAAGAGAATTATCGTTTCATATCCGTGGCGATACTTGCCATTATGAAACTTTTCAAAGTTCCTAATCTGATGGGCTAAAAAGTATAAACCATTATGGTTTTATTGGCATTTTGTTGATTACTAATTATATTCAACAGATCTGATAACTGGGTTTGGATCTCCCCTTCTAGAAAGGGTCTAAGTGATTTTCTTTTCTGGCATATTGTTTATTTCCCTTATTGACAGGAAGGAATGCCCTGTTTATCCTAAACATTAATCCTTGTCAGTTACATGTGTTGCAAAGCCTTCTCCTAGTTTTTTACCTGTCTTTGCTATTTTTTTTAAATGAAAAAAAATTTCTTAATTTTAATGGAAGGAAACGTATCAGTGATTTTCATTAGTTTTGTGTTCTTGTGTCAGTTTATAAATCCTTCCTGATCCTGGTTCATGACCACATTCTCAAATAGAATCTTCTGAATCTTAAAATGTTGCCTTTTACATTTAGATCCGTACTCTATCTGGAATTGATTTTTATGTAAAAGAAAGAATCCGAGCTTCATGTATTTCCATATGGACAATCCATTTTTCCATAAAATTTATTGAAAATCAGCACTCTTTTCCCACCTATCTGCAGTGAAACCTCTACCGTATATCAAACTTCCTTGTGTGGTCTGTTTCAGGTCCCATATTCCATGCCACTTTCATATTTACTGCTGAGTGAATATCTCAGCGTATGCATAACTATAGCTTTATAATAAAAGCTTGGTATAAAGTAGAGCAAATGCCCCCATGGTTTTCTTATTTAAATGTACATTAGTTATCCTTAGCCCTGGGCATTTCTACATAAAATTTAGAACCACCTTGCTATGTTGGCAACAACCTGCCCTTCCTCCTAACAGAAACCTGATTTGGAAATGTATTGGGCCCTCATTGAACCCATAGACCAACAGCGAGGAAGGACTTGCATCTCCAAAATATTAAGTCTTCCAATCCATGAATATATCCTTTATTTAAGTCTTCTTTAATAATTTCAGCTGGAGTTTCATAATTTTCTCTGTAAAGGTACTATACAAGTGTGATAATATGTATTGCTTTATACCTGATGTCTTGATATTGTAAATGGTATCATTTTTGAAATTGTATTTTCTAAATATTTTGATATTGTATAGAAATTTAATTGATATTGGTATTTTTAGATCTATAAATCTTGTTGGCTGAATGATGTACTCTAATAAATTTTCAGTGCATTCCTTTGGATTTTTTTCATAACTTAATTTTCTCAGAATAAAAATGATTTGCTTTCTTCCTTATGACATGTATAATTTTTTCTTGATATTTTGTATGATCTAGACCTTCCATAATTATAACAAACAGATGCAGAGACCAAGAGCATCTTTATGCTCAATCTCGAAGGGAAGCTTTTATGATGAATACTGTTTTCTATAGTTACCTTTTAAAAAGTAGATATTGGTCGGGCATGGTGGCTCAAGCCTGTAACCCCAGCACTTTGGGAAGCTGAAGTGAGGGCCTTGCCTGAGCCCACGGTTCAAGACCAACCTGAGCGGCTTGGAGAAACCTCATCTCTACAATAAATCCAAAAATTAGCCGGGCATGGTAGCACACACCTGTAGTTCCTGCTACTTGGAAGGCTGAGGTGGAGGGATCACCTGAGCCCAGCAGATCGACACTGGGGTGGCCGTGAGCTTACCACCGCGCTCCAGCCTGGGCCATGGAGTAAGACTCCAACTCAATTTTTAAAAAATAGATATTTATTATTTCAAGAAAGTTTCTTTATGTTGTTGAGTTGTTAAAATGTTTAATTTTATTTAAATTATGAATAGTTATTATTTTATCATATCCTTTTTCTACACCTATTGAACTATCATATGGCCTGTCTCCTCTAATCTGTTAATGTGGTAAGTTACATAAGTTAATATTCTGGGCCAGGCACAACAGCTTATGCCTATAATCCCAGCCTGTGCCTCCTTTGGGAAGCCAAAGCAGAAGGTTCGCTGGTGCCAGGAGTTTGAGATCAACCTGGACAGTGAAGCAAGACCTTGTATCTATACATTAATTAATTAATTAATTATAGATTTTTTTCGTCGGAGTCTCACTCCATCATCCAGGCTGGGATGCAGAGGCACGCTCACAGCCACCCCAACATTGACCTGCTTGGCTCCAGTGACCCTTCCGCCTCATCCTTCCAAGTAGCTGGAACTACAGGCACATGCCACTACACCTGGATAATTTTTATGATTTACTGTAAAGACGAGGTCTCACCAAGTTGCCCGGGCTGGTCTCAAACCCACAGCCCAGGCAATCCACTCACCTCAGCCTTCCAAAGTACTGGGATTACAGTCTGAGCCACCGAGCCCGGCCTATGTTAATTTTTATACTAACTTTTTGGCCTGGGATAAACTCAAACAGATCAATCATTCATTTCACAAGTATGCACTTTACCCCCAACTTGCCAAACACTATTCGAGGCTCTGCATAAATAACCTTGTAAGAGTACTACAAAGAAAAAAACTGTAAAAAGTAAAAACGGAGGTCAGAAAATGAGATACTCGAAACTTAGAATCTTGAAAGTGTTAACATTGGTGTTGGAAAGGTCTAGTGTACAAGGAGGGACCCCAAAAAAGTCAGAATTATTTTTTGGAGGGCAGATTCCTTATAGTACAGGCTTCCCCCACTAGGTAAGTGTTATAGGAAGCCATCGGCATCCATGTACCAGCCAGCATTGTTGGGAGAAGCTGCATTCGGCTTCAATTAGTTTTTTGTTTGTTTGCTTTTTAGATTCTTTAAAAGCATTAGCCCATTTCATGATAGGTAATTTATGAGTACACTGCTCATCCTGTGCTGAGTGTTCAGCAGTTTTTGACCAAAAACAGTCTGACCCCTGTGCCCCACCCTCCCTATTCACCCAATCGCACCCTGAGTGACTTTTTGTTTCCCCAGTGAGAAGGGCCTCAAAGCGAAACATTTTGCTGATGTGGAAGAGGAAAAATAAAGACAGCAGAAGCTCCAAAAAGCATCAAAATGGACAAGTTGAAAACTGTTTTGAGCCGGGCTCGGTGGCTCAGCCTGTAATCCCAGCATTTTGGGAGGCCAAGGTGAGTGGATTGCCTGAGCCCGCAAGTTCGAGACCCGTCCAAGCAATTTGGTGAGACCTCATCTCTACAATAAATGTAAAATTAGCTGGGTGTAGCACATGCCTGTAGTTCCAGTTACTTGGAAGGCTGAGGCAGAAGGATTGCCGGAGCCCAGCAGGTCGAGGCTGCGGTGGCCGGGAGCAGCCACCACACTTCAGTCTGGGTGACAGAGTGAGACTCCAATTCAAAAAAAAGAAAAAGAAAAAGAAAACTGTTTTGAGCCGGGCTCGGTGGCTCAGCCTGTAATCCCGCGCCTTTGGGAGGCTGAGGTGAGTGGATTGCCTAAGCCCATGGGTTCAAGACCCGCCTGGGCAGCAAGACCTCATCTCTACAATAAATAAAAAAAAATCAGCCAGGTGTGGTAGCGCGTGCCTGTAATTCCGGCTACTTGGAAGGCTGAGGCGGAAGGATCGCCGGAGCCCAGCAGGTGAGGCTGCGCTGGCCGGGAGCGGCCACTGCACTCCAATCTGGGCGACAGAGTGAGACTCCAACTCAAAAAAAAAAAAAAAAAAAGAAAAGAAAACTGTTCGAGCAGTGGAAAAACTGTCTCAATCGGTGTATTGCATCAAACAGAGAGTACTTTGAAGGTAACTGAAGTTTAAGCATGCAAGAATGAGTATACTTTTTTATAAATAAATCCTGGGGTTCTCTGGGTCCCCTGTCACATGCTATGGGGAATGAGTGGCTAAGGCAGGACAAAGAACATGATCACTTAAAGAGAGGAGGTCTGGCTGGGAGGGGTGGTTCATGCCAGTCATCCCAGCACTTTGGGAGGCAGAGGCTAGAGGTATTGCCTGAGCCCGCGGGTTCATGAGCAGCCCAGGCAACTTGGCAAGACCTAGTCTCTACAATAGGTCAAAAATTAACCAGGCGTGGTGGCATGTGCCTGTAGGTCCAGCTACTTGGAAGGCTGAGGTGACAGGATCGCCTGAGCCCAGCAGGTCAAGGCTGCAGTGGCGGTGAGCATGCCACTTCACTCCAGGCTGGGTGACAGAGTGAGACTCCAACTCAAAAAAAGAGAGAGAGAGAGAGAGGTCAGTGAACAGAGAGAGTGTGATCTTAAAGGGATTGCCTATGGGAAGTCGCTGCTGTAACTAAGATAGGGATCGGGTTACAAAGAACAGCCAGGAGCTACAATTTTAAGGAATGAGGGTGAATGCCCCAGCCTCCCTAAACGGCTACAAAAATAAGGAGCCATGTTGGCTGATAATCTGAAATTCAAAATTCGGGTGGAGGTTAGGAGAGAGGAAGAATGATCTGGAACCTCCGTGAGTCTCTAGGTGAATATCTGGGAGTAGGAAGAAGTGGAAAGACAAACATCCCGTCCAGAAGACCGTGGGGAGCAACGTCCTCGGGTGAGAGCAAAGAAGTGAAAGCATCCGGGCAAAAAGGCTGAGAGTGAGGAGTCTTGCTAATGACCTATGTGGGCTCCAGACGGCCTGGGGTCTGAGGGGGGAGGGATGGAGATGGAGAGGACCTGAGGATGCGGGGTTGTGTGCGGTTTCCCGGTTTCGCATAGGAAGGGCTGGGGGACTCACCCGGTTGCTTCTGAGGCTCTCTCGGGGGCAGTGGGGGTGAGGCTGAGGGCCACAGGACGTGGGCTGCCCCCTTCTCCCTGCTCATCAAGTCCTTGGAAACTTGGGAACACACGTGCTCAGAGCTCTCGCCAGAGCCAGCCAGTGGAAAGAGGTTGAGACGCACTTTTTCTCGTTACGTGCGCACATGTACGAATGCACATAACATGCTCTGTATATTATGCTTCTTGTCCATGGCTGACTTGATGTGCTGATATTATTTTCAAGA
This sequence comes from Carlito syrichta, assembly GCF_000164805.1. Taxonomy (NCBI): domain Eukaryota; kingdom Metazoa; phylum Chordata; class Mammalia; order Primates; family Tarsiidae; genus Carlito; species Carlito syrichta. The sequence continues at coordinate 173,765 of NW_007248046.1, read as the reverse complement.
TCTTCCCTCTGTGTGCATAAGTAAAGATGCCCTGTATCTATTCTGACTCCCCCGGTCAGGTTTTGTTATCAAAGTTACACAAACTTCTAACATAAGTTAGGTGATGTTGTTTGCAGTCTGGAACAACTTGATTTTTTTGCTTTGTTTTGAGTTGGGGTTTCACTCTGTCACCTACATGGAGAGCAGTGGCATGATCACACCACAGCCTCAAACTCCTGGATGCCAGTGATCCTCCCTCCTCAGCCTTCTGAGTAGCTGGAACTACACCCCCCCCCAGCTGTGTTGTCTACACTGGTCTTGAACTCCCGGGATCAAGCAGTCCTGCTGTCTTGGCCTCTCAAAGTGCTAGGATTACAGGCATGAGCCACCATGCCCGGCCTAGAATAATTTGGGTAACACTGAAACTGTCCTTTAAATGATGGATGTAATTCACCTCTAACATTATATGGGCCTAGAGTTTCATTTGAGAGATTTAAAAATAGTGATTTGATCACTATAATGCTAGGGTCAGCAAACTTTTTCTTCCTCCTCATTGTTAAGGTCTAGACAGCATATATTTTAGGTTTTGTAGGCCACATACAGATTCTGTCACAAATTCCTTCATAGATTTTTCTTTTTCTTTTTCTTTTGCAAACTTCGGAAATCTAAAAGCCGTTCTTAGCCTGCATGCCGTCCTCAAACTGACCACAGGCCAGATCTAACTCAGGCCGTTGCTTGCCAATCCCGCTGCTCTCACAAGGCCCTTCTGACACAGAGACGTGGGGACTTCTCCTCACCAGCCAAAAGGCAGTCCGTCCTGCAGCAGGCACCCGCTGGTGTCCTTTAGTCCAACTCTGACACTGTCCACCTGAAGAGAGTGCCAGGGCCCGCGGTGAAGGGTGAGTTCCCCGAGACGGAGCCCCACTCCCAGCACTGATCACAAGCCCCAAGTGACTCTGCCTGTGCCCCTGACCGTCAGGCTGCAAATTGGGGTTCCACAGCCCCATTTGGTTAATTTGCGAGGGCCGCTCACAGAACTCAAGGCAACACATGCGTGTGCCACTGTGTTACAAAGAATCTATTAAAGGACACAAGGAAACGGTCCGACGAAGACATACACAGGGCCAGGTCTGAAAGGGCCCCACGCCCGGGAACTTCTGTCCCCGAGGAGTGGGGTGCTCCATCCTTCCGGTACATGGATACGGAAGCCCCCATGTGTTCGGCTACATGAAAACTCTCTCGGACACATCCCTTTCGGGTATTTACGGAGTCTTCCTTACATAGGCGGTGGCACGCTCACAATGGTTAAATCTTTGGTCTCTGGTGATCAGCTTCACCGTTGACCCCTCTCCCCTCCCTGGAAGTTGAGGAGAGGCTGAAAATTCCCAACTTTTCAATTCCCTGCCTTGGTCTTTCTGGCAGCCAGCTCCCGTTCTGAAGCTACCTAAGGACAATCAGCCATCGGTCAATCATTGGCATGTAAAGAGACACTCATCGCTTTGGAGAGCCTAAAAATTTTAGGAGATTGCATGATGAAAACCAAATGTTTATTTCACAATATCGCAACAGCTTTCATGGGCATAGGATTCTCTTTATCCTCTTCGGTCATTTTGGTAGGTGATATTTTTCCAGGAATTTGTTAATATCTTTTACGTTTTCAAGGGGTCGGAACAAAGTTGTTTAAAATGCCTTTATCAGGCCAGGCATGTTGGCTTACTCCTGTAATCCCAGCACCTTGGAAGGCCAAGGTGGGAGGATTGCTTGAGGCCAGGATTTTGAAACCAGACTGGGTAGCATAGTGAAGGAGCGGGAGTCTTTTTTTGAATAGGAGTCTCACTCTGTTGGCCAGGCTGGAGTGCAGTGGCATGCTCGTGGGCACTGCAGCCTCAACCTGATGGACTCAGGCAATCCTTCCACCTCAGCCTCCCAAGGAGCTGGAACTACAGGCACGCACCACCAAGCCCAGTTAATTTTTTTATTTATTGTAGAGACAGGGTCTTGCCAAGTTGCCCAGGCTGGTCTCAAACCCTTGGGCTCAGGCAATCCTCTTGCCTCCTAAGTGCTGGGATTACAGGCTGAGCCACCAAGCCCAGCTTCCTTCTACTTTCTTGGAGTTTACTTACCTCTTCCTTTTCTACCATCTTGAGATGCATGTAGAACTCACTTTCAGTCTTTTTAATAAAAGTTCTTACATCTGTATATTTTCCTCCAATAATGTTTTAGCTACTTCCCATACATTTTGATAAATAATGCTTTTTTAATCATTCAGTTTTATACACTAATTTTCTTCATAATTTTTTCTTTCCATATGAGTTATTTAGAAATACGTTTCTTCATTTCCTATATAAAGAATGTGTTTGTTTGTTAGATAATCCTTTTATTACAATTTTCTAACCTAATTTTATTGAGGTCAGATAGCGTGCTATGCAAAATGCCAATCTTTAGAAAATTGGCGCTGACTTTAGGGCCCAGTATTTAGCCAATTTTTTAAAATGTTCTGTGTGTGTTTGGGGAGAAAAAGAAAGTTTTTGCTTTAGCTGTGAGACACTCTGATTATTTAATCTGAAGTCATGTTGTTCCAGCAGTCTTTATCCTTATTTCAATTTCTGAAAGAGGTATGCTAAAATCTCAGAAAAATGATTGACCCTCCTTACTTATTTTTTTGCTTTTCACCTTAAAGCTATTCTACGTGATAAAAATAATAATAAAGTTATACCAGGTTTCTTTTGGCTAAATTTTGTCTAAAATGTTTGTTTCTGTGCTTTCACCTTTAAGTTTTTTGTATTCTTGTGCTTTTGGTGGGTCTCTTGTAAACAGTTTATCTCTTAATTTTATTTCATCCTGTTTACAATCCAGTCAATAATCTTTTGATTTTTTTTTTAAACTGGAGCCTTTGGATTTCTTTCTACCTGAATTTTTAAAAATTGTATCTCTCTATTTTTCTCTTCCTCATCTCATTTAGATTGTAGAATATTTTAGACTATTATTAATTTGGTAGTTACTCATTCTCTGTCTCTTCTTATGGTGGTTATCCTAGAAATCTCAATATTCAGAATTTCAGTGTTTACAATTGGTTCATATATTTCCTCCCATCTGAACAATACAAGGGATTTTGAACACATTAATTCCATTTAATCCCCCTCCTAATTTATATGTTATTACCAAGCATCTTATTTCTATCTTTTTTTAACTTTACAGAATTTTTTAAAATATACATAATATGTGCATAAATTTATCCGCATGTTTTTATTTTGTCTTGGATCTCAAATCTTTTGTTACTTTTATTTGGTTTAAGTAAAACTTTCCCAATTTCCTTTAGTTGGGCCCTGATGGTGGCAAACTTTCTCGGTTTGTGTTATCTGAAGTGTCTTTGTATCACCACCCCCTCCCACGCCCCCAGGCAGAGAGTGTGGTCCTTCAGTGTTCCAGCTCAGTGAGAGACATTTTCTATTTAATCTCACACCTCCAGCAAATCCTGGACTTTATCACCTGGTCTCTGAGCCACACTACAAGGTCACTACCTCCTAAATGCAGAGTAAAGTCCAACTTCACTAGATTATACAAATTCCACAGCTTCAGTTTTCTGCTTACTTTCCTGGGTTACTGATTTCATTTTCTTGTTGGTGTTAGTATTCTCTAATTTCAGCGCATGAATACCTTTTTTAAAATTTAAAAATATGGATAGAATCCAGTATTTTTAAAAGATCACTCAAGTTACTGAATGCTCTATTTTTATTTAATCATATAACATTCCTCCAAAAATGTTTTTGCATGTTATTTCATAGCCTCGGTAAATACTGTTTTTAAATAATTCGTGTTACACAAAACATATCTGCTGTAGTTTACATAGTCATTCCTCTAATGTTGTTAGTTTCCATTTTTTTAACTTCTATAAAAGATGCAGGAAGGAAACCTTCCATAAAGCAAAAGCTACAAACAAGAGAAAGGGATACAAACATTTTAGAGATTCTTGACACATAACGTTACACACATTTGTTTTTGTGTGATTAAGAGGAAAGGCCAACACTTTTCCGTGTCCTCTATTTCCTGTTTTCCTTTTACCGATTTATTTGTTCATATTTTTGTATATTTTCAAGCTATCCTTTTTAAAATTATTACTTTTTGTCAGAATAGTGGATAAACAGTTAAAGGGTTGCCAAAGCCGGGCTTGGTGGCTCAGCCTGTCAACCCAGCACTTCGGGAGGCCGAGGTGAGTGGATTGCGGATTGCCTGAGCCCACGGGTTTGGGACCCACCTGGGCAACTTGGCCAGACCTCATCTATAATACATTTAAAAATTAGCCGAGTATGGTAGCACGCGCCTGTGGTTCCGACTCCTTGGAAGCCTGAGGGCAGAAGGATCACCTACATCCCAGCAGGTCAAGGCTGTAGTGGCCAGGAGCATGCCCCTGCCCTCCAGCCTGGGCGACGGAGCGAGACTCCGACTCAAAAAAAAAAAAAGTTGCCAAAATTGGTGCTGCGGTTACATTTATATGAAATCTTCTGCCAGAGTGTGAACGATGTGTTCATCTACCTATTCACTGCTGAGCATGCATTCCTTAGGATGTCCTGGAAGGCAGTGTGGACAGCAGCATTGGCCTGAAATATTTGGCACAGCTCTAGGAATGGACAAGATTATCACTTCATTTTTCATGATTGGTTCAAAATAAAGGCTATGCCTACGCTAAAACTACAAAAAATAAAAAAACCAAATGTGCAAATATCTGTCTTTTTAGACATTCTATTTTTATCTGTATCAATTTCTATGTTCATATCTATGTCAATCAAGAAAATAGGACACTTGGGTAACCCTTTCAGGTCCCCTCCCACTGTGGGAGCTTTTTTATCCTCTTAATAAATCCTGCTTTCTCACCAAAAAAAAAAACAAAATAAAATAAAATATGATACTTGAAAAATTCTAAATATCTTATAAATTATTGTGTATGCATATAAATACAACAATTGAAATTAATCAGTGACTGTCTTCCTCGATTTGTACATTTCTTTTTGGGTTTTTTTTGGTTTTTTGTTTTTTTGAGTAGGAGTCTCACTCAGTTGCCCAGTCTGGAGTGCAGTGGCACACTCATGGTCACCATAGCCTCAACCTGCTGGGCTCAGGCAATCCTTCCGCCACAGCCTTCCAAGTAGTTGGAATTACAGGCACGCACCACCATGCCCAGCTAATTTTTTTTTAATTGTAGAGATCAGATCTCACCAAGTTGCCCAGGCTGGTCTCGAACCCGTGGACTCAGGCAGTCCTCTCCTCTCACTTCGGCCTCCCAAAGTGCTGGGATTATAGGCGTGAGCCACTACGCCTGGCCTATCTGTGCATTTCTAACTTTACCACTTGCCTGTCAAAGTTGTGGTCACATATGATTATCATCTGAAGGTGCCTGGCTCATTTGGGAAGCTAAGATGAAGATCAGTTCATCTCATACAACAGAACTTGGCCTATTTTCAAAAACTAGGGACAGAGGCAGTATTGCAGGCAAAGAGGACAGACCTGGGAATAAAAAGGCCTTGCTTTGCCACCAACTAGAGTAGAAAGGACCTTAAGAAGAGCTATTATCTTTCTACATAGGAAGAAGATAAGATTTAAGGGTGAAGTGACCAAACCTAGCCACACAAGGGAAACCAGTACCTAGATTTTCTGAGTACTGGTCCAGGGCTGCGTTTTATATGCTCTCCATCCTCTTGAGCCTTAGGTCATGTACATACTCTCTTTGAGCTGCAAGATCTATGACAATGAAGAGGTTTATAAGATGAAATATGTCCCCTTGTCTGGGATGGGATAAGAATTAAAAATTCACAAGTCAGCTATATTAAAAGATAAATCAAAGAGTGACTTAACCCTCCTCAGTCTCAAATTACTTTTACTGAAAACCTTCTAGTAGATGATGACTTTCAGAATGTATATTTCAAGATAATATAATGCCTAATGGATCAACAAATCCAATTAAGAAGATAAAATTTTTTACATCTTTGTGAGCTAAGGAACGAGTATGCGTAGAAGGTAAAAGATAAGTCTGTTTTGTTAAAGACATTAAGCTAATTTAAATACTAGCATATGCCTAGTAAAATAGTTGTTTTCCAAACTTGGTAGATAAAATGGCACCCTTAAATAGCTCAATAAATTAATTTTTAAGTAAATACTTCACAGGCTTGAAGTTTTATTATAATTTTAAGCGTCTTAAAACATCACATACTATATTAAAAATGCTAAAGTATATTTAGTAAAAGTATGATAAGCGATAAGAAAATGTTATCACAACTTGCATGAAATAGCTTAAAACAACGATTTATCATTATCTCTCAGAGTTCTGAAGATCGCCTGGCTTCTGGTGGTTGATTCTTACATGGGATGTCTTGGGCAGTTGCAGTCAGATGGTAGCTGGGCCTAGAGTCACCTGAAAGTACAAGTGAAATAGACGGCCGCGATGCCTAGCTCGTGAGGTTGCAGGTTGATGGTGGCTGCCAACTGAGAACCTACCTGTGGACTTCCCTAGAGCTTCCGTTTCTCACAGAATGGCGGACGGGTTCCAAGAGCCAGTATCCCAAGAGCAAGAATCCCAAAAGACAGGAGATGAAAGCTACCAGATCGGTTAAGGGCTCTGCTTAGAACTGCCACCGCATCTTGCTACCACTATATTGTGTCAGTCAAAACTGTTACAGGACCATCCAGAGTAAGAGGACAGAAAAACAGACTTCTCTTCTTGATGGAACAGAAGTAAGATCACATTTTAGAAGAACATGTAAGTGAACTTAATTTATAACAGTATTATGCATTTATATTATTCAAACCATCTTTGGGAAGCACAGTCTGTCACAGTAAGTCATATAAAAAAGAACAATTGTCTCATGTAGAAATGATAATTAGCCGGGCTCGGTGGCTCAGCCTGTAATCCCACGCCTTTGGGAGGCTGAGGTGAGTGGATTGCCTGAGCCCACGGGTTCGAGACCCGCCTGGGCAACTTGGCAAGACCTCATCTACAAAAAAAAAAAAAAAACTAGGCAGGCGTGGTAGCGCGCGCCTGTAGTTCCAGCTACTTGGAAGGCTGAGGCGGAAGGATTGCCGGAGCCCAGTAGGCCACAGCACTCCAGTCTGGGCGACCGAGTGAGACACCAACTCAAAAAAAAAAAAAAAAAAGAAAGAAATGATACTTGCAGCTTTATTATAAAATACAATTGCATTTTTGAATATTAATTAGGCACCAGTCACTATTCTAAGTAGTTTAGTATGAATCTGTTTGTTTAAATCTCAAAAAATAAACTTAAGAGAAAACTGAAGCCTGTCTAAGGTCATGCCTCTAGTATATCTAGTTAGTGTGAGGAGATCAAGAGGTATATATTACTAAAATAAATATTAAATCATTCACGTTATATTCCACTGAATTAAAATTATAGTCCAGATAAGACAGCCAATACGACGCAGGAAAAGTGAGTTTCCCCTTCAGAGTCAACCAAGAGGGGGAGAATTTCCTCAGCACTCAGAAAGAAATGGATCCAGTAGCCTCACAAGCCTCCAAAGGAGTGATAATAACCACTTGGAGCGAAGATGAAGAAAAAAATCCCCCCACCTGGGCTGGAACGATCCTGTCTCTTACCTGCATGACCACAGTCCAATACAGTCTCTGGACACCGCGCAGGAGGGTGAGTGACAGGAATTTGGGTGTTCGGTGCTCCTGCCATGAAACCGCTGGGCCCCCTGAGCCTTTGGGGATCCCAGCCCTCATAGGAAACTTTCTGGCAGATTTCATAGGATTTCCTATTTGATAATCAGGTCATGCATGAATAAATAAAGTTATTTTCTTCCTTTCCAATCTAAATAACTTTTGCTGTTCTTGCCTTATTGCCTGGCTAGAACCTATAGTAGAACGTTAAGTAGACGTGAGTGGCAAAAGCAAAATTGTTTGCCTTATGGGGATCATACAAGCAGTCTTTCACCATAACATTTGATGTTAGCTTAGTTTTTCATGAACGCTCTTTACCAGTGTGAGGAGAGCTCTTTCTATTCCTGATGGGCTGAGGTTTTTTACCGGGTACGAGTGTTGAAGTTTGTCAAATGCTTTTCTACATTATTTGAGTTAATCATGTGGCTTTCTTTTTTTCTTTTTAGTCTGTGTTATAAGCTGAATGCTTATACCCGCCCCAAATTTAGATGTTGAAACCCTAATCCTCATTGTGTCTATTTTTGGAAATAGGGCCTGTGTGTGTAATAAATGTTAAAGGAATTCGTGAGGGTGGAGCCCTAACTTAATAGGACTGGTGCCCTTATCAGTGAACGAAGAGACACCAGAGCTCACTGTCTCCCCACCGTGTGAGAAGCAAAAAGTGGCCATCTGAAAGCCAGGAAGAGAGCTCTCACCAGAAACTGAACCCTGTCAGAACCTTGATCTTGGACTTCCCAGCCAACCAGAGCTGTGAGAAATAAATTTCTGTTGTTTAAGGCAACCAATCTATGTTATTTTGTTATGACAGTCTAGGTTACTACAGACTATTAATACACTGAGTTGCTTTATATTTTTTAAATGTGAAGATTGGTTTAAACCTTGCATTCTTGGAATAGACTCCACTTGGCCATGTTATATTTTCTTTTTTATATATTATTTGATTTAATTGGCCAACACTTTGCTAAGAATATTCTTATCTATATTCATGATGGATACTGCTCTGTAGTTTTCTTCTCTTGTAATATCTTTGCCGGTTTTCTGTATCAGAATAATTCTATCCTCATAGAATTAGTAAGAAATTGTTCCTTCCCCTCCAATCTCCTGTAAAAGTTTGCATAAAATGTGTATCGTTCCTTTCTTAAACATATGGTAGAATCCATCCGTGAAAACATCTCCTTGTAGAAAGTTTTAAACTACAAATTCACTTGTTAAGTAAGTTTAAGAATATTCAGATTATCTATTTATTCTTGAGTGAACAGTGGCAGCTTGTGCTATTCAAATAATTTGAATATTTCATCTAAATTATCAACTACATTGACATAAAGTTATATCTGTACAATCTATAGTGATTTTAATTCACATTCCTGTTGTTTATATTTTTTATTTTTTAATCTTGATCAACTTAGCTACATGTTTATAAATTTTTTGATCTCAAAAACCAGCTTGTGAGTTCGTTGATTTTTGCTGTTGATTTTCTACTTTCTAATTCATTTATTTTTATCTGATCTTTATTTCCTTTCTTCTGCTTTTTTCTGTTTCATTTGGTCTCACATGAAGTCATTGATTTGAGATCTTTCTTCTTATATAATATAAATTGTTTTGCTAGAAACTTTCTTCTAATTACTACATTAGCTGCATTTCATAATGTTTTAATTTGGTATTTTATTTTCATTTAGTTCAAAATGTTTTATATTATCCTTTTTTTCAAATTTCTTCTTTCATCCATAGACTATTTAGAAGGGTGTTATGTGATTTTCAAAGATTTAGGGACTTGCCAGGTATCTTTCTGCTGCTTATTTTTAATTTAATTCCGTTGTGGTCAGAAAACATACTTTGTATGAATTAAATTATCTTCAATTTATTGAGAGTTGTTTTGTGACTCAAAATATGGTCAACTTTTCTGCGTGCACTAGAAAAGAATGTGTGCCCTGCTGTTGATTGGAGCATTCTGTAAATGTCAATCAAGTCAAGTTGGTTGAAAATTTTGTTCTTCTATGTTTTTTCTAATTTTTTGGCTATTTATGTCTATAAATTATAGAACGGGAGGGTGAAAATATCTGTGACTATAACTGTAGATTTGTCTATTTCCCTTGGCATTACTATTAGTTTCTGTTTATGTATTTTGAAGTTCTCAATTAGGTGTATATTCAGGTTTGTTATGTCTTCTTGAATTGTCCCCTTACCATTATGAAACAATCTTCTTTATCCTTCATAATATTTTCTGCTCTGAAATCTACTTTATCTGAAATAATGTAGCCAATCCTGCTTTCTTTTGATTATTCTTACCATTTTAAAATCATTTTCTTTCAACTTTTTTTGTCTCCTTATATTTAATGTGGGTGTTTTGTAAGCCATAGATAACTGGAATTTACTTTTTCATCTACTTTGTCAATCTCTTCCTTTTAATTGGGGTACTTAGGTCATTTACATTTAATGATTACTAATATGGTTGAGTTTAAATCTACCACTCTGCTATTTTTTTTGTATTTCACTTATCTGTTGTTTGTTCCTTTTTCCTCTTTTTCTGCCTTCTTTTGAATTAAGTTTTATGACTCTATTTTCTCTCCACTGTTGGCTTATTAGCTATAACTTATTATGTATTATTATTATTTTATTGTTTTAGTGACTGTTTATGGTTTATAGTATACATATTTTAATTTTCACAGTATAATAATTTCCCACTTTACATATAGTACATTAATATTGTAGCAATATAGTTTGGGGGAGAAGAATATAGTTCAACTTCTCTCCCTGTATTTGTGCTATTGTTGACATATATTTTACTTCGACATGTGTTTCAATCCCCACAGTTTATTCTTTCATAGTCACTGTTTCCTCTGTTCTTTATTCCTAGAAAAGAATGTGTGTCCTGTTGTTGATTGGAGCATTCTGTAGATTCTGTGCAGATTGATATTTCTATCCAGTATCATTTTTTCTTCTGCCACTTTACAAATGTAAATCTGATCGTGCTATTTTCCACTAAAATTGTCCAATGAATTTCAGTCATATTTAATATAAAATTCAAAATCCTGACCCACAACTGGCTAAACTCTGTATGACCTGGTCCCGGGACATTTTCCCACTGGATTTTTCTCCTCACTCATACCCTGACTCTGCTTCAATCACACAGGACTCCTGCCAAGCACATGCTCCCCTCAAAGTTTCTGCCCATTTGCTGCCCTTTACTTGAACAGCTCTTCCCCCAAAGTACTGTTTGTCCTGCTGACTCATCTTACGGAAATCTCTTCCGCACACGTTAGCTCATCAGAAGACACACACACACACACACACACACACACACACACACACACACACACACGTCTTATGCTTTATCTTGCTTTGTTTCTTTTCAGAGCACTTACTGCTGCTTGAAATCATATTATGTTGTTGTTGATTATCTCTCAGATTTGTCATTAGAAGCGACAGAGTGAGACTCCAACTCAAAAAAAAAAAAAAAAAAAAGAATTAAGCTCCAGAAAGACAAGCACTTTGTGTTCAACCATTGTCTCCAGGGCCTAGAACCGTGGCTGGCATGTCGAACTAGTCAAAACTGCCTTTCAATAACTGTCTGAGTTAATTCTGCTGCATGTTATTATCCTGTAATTTAAAAGATCCTCAAAAAGAGGGTCCAGAGAAGACTGGATTATGGAGATAAATGGAGAGCCATCACAACTTTGCCTGTTCTAAAGCAGCAGGTCCTTTTCTGCTCATCTAATTGGACTAGCTTTGTATTTCAGAGCTGTAATCAAGGTTCTGCCTTGGGGCAATAGAAGGCAAAGAACAAAGGGCAGGAAAGGCTCTTTTTTTCTTAATTATTCCTTCAGCCTTTCCCAAACCCCCACACTTGAGTACCCAGAGACATTGGGAAGGAGAAAAGGGAGAGGAGGTTGCTTGGAAGAAAAGAGCGGCCTCTCATTCCTACTCTGACCATCGTGACCCAACAAGTCCAAGCAGGTTTTAGAGTCCAAGGAATTTAGAGGTGGATAAAATCTATGACATTGTTCCATCTTTGATTATTCACTTCTCTTACACAAAATTGGCCATAGTTATGAAGCATTAAATGGTGTCCAGAAGCCTAGATTATTAGACCGAGCAGAAGGAACCGACACCAAGGTCCTCTTTCACATCGCCATTCATTTTTTTCTGAACTCTGGGTACCCTGCTAGTATAAATTAATCTTATTTCAAATTAGTTATTAGTCCCAGACTTATACTTAATATTTTTTTTTCTTGAGTCGGAGTCTCACTCCATCGCCCAGGCTGGAGTGCAGTGGCACACTCACAGCCATCCCACATCGACCCGCTGGGCTCAGGCAGTGCTTCCACCTCAGCCTTCCAAGTAGCCAGAACTACGGGTGCACACTACCACGTCTGGCTAATTTTTTTATTTGCTGTAGAGATGAGGCCTCACCAAGTTGCCCAGGCTGTTCTTGAACTCATGGACTCAGGCAATCTGTGCACCTCGGCCTCCCAAAGTGCTGGGATTACAGGCTTGAGCCACTGTGCCCAGGCTACTTAATGATTTTTTAGCTTACATCATTCTCAGTCATTATTTTCTGTGAACTACAGTGGTGAATTTATGCCAAATAATTCTGTTTAATGCAAATAACTTCCTTTTTTATATTTTCCACCCACAAAAATATCCATATTTACAGCCCGAGGAAAAACCATTATAAGCTGTTCTGGTAGTAACTTTGAAATAGGACTTTGTAAGCAAAATTATTTTCCAAATTCCTTTTACCACATTACCTGTTCACAATTTATGTATTTCGGGTAATAAGCAAAATAACGGCAGAAAATGAAGATACCAATCTGACATCAGAATCTATTTTTTTTCCTATGCACCAGGTTTATTCATGATTACAATAAGAGTAGGACATTTTGACTGCTATAATATGTATTTGTATATAAGTTTTCTAAACCCATTCTTATATCATCTATAATGTACTCAAGAGAATATTGTGTAGATTAAAAAGATAATTTATAGACAGCATGGAACACATAATAAACATTTAACAAACAGTAGGTACTATGGATCAACAAACGATAATATCCTACTTACACAGACTTATCTAGAATATTCAAAGTTATTCAGAAGACATTTCTTTTAGTTTTCACAGGTCTAAATTACAACAAAGGACTAGTCAGAATGATATTCAGTGGAGGACGGAGGGTGAAGTCACTTTTTCGCAGCAATAGCAATTTTATTTTCTTATTTTATCTGATAGAGAATGATAGCGACATCTTTCATTTATCCAGCAAATATGTATTGAGCATTTATTATAGGCCAGGTGCTAAGACATAGTAATGAACAACACGGCAGGCTTCTTGTCCCCATTGAGCTTGTTATCTATGGTGGAAGGGAAATATTAAGTGCATGACTTACAGATGTGATAAATATTAAAAAGAAGAAATTCAAGCCACTGATCAGGCTTCTAACCTAAAAGTGATCTGAACTGAGAAAAGCTTCTTTAAGGAAACAACATGACTGTGTATTATCTAGGTTTACAAACGTCATTCCTTTAGATATTTTGAAATACTAAGAGCTGAAATTTCAAACTAAGACATGTGGGACTAGTAATTGCAATAAAGTCATCTTAAACACTAGTTAGATTTTGAAGTTCTTGATTATTTAGTATAGTTAAAATCACCTAGGAAACTCCTTGAGTTACCCAAAACATTCAGTATGTATAGCAATATGTGTATGATTTGATAGTATTGAATTTTAACTGAGCCCGATGCTCCTGAAATATAGCAAATGTTAAGGAGTTCCATTCTTTGTTGTTCTAAGAAATGACTTACTGCAAAAATGACCCTTTCTCGTATGACTTAGTTAAGACTTACAAATGTCCCCCATTTATCTTCAGTGAGACCGAACACATCCTCCTAAATCCCATTATTTGCCCCAGAAACAATAAGCTGAACTGCCAGTCCCCACTGTTCGGTGGGAACAAAATGCTTCTTAACCAAATTTGGGTGAAGCGTTTCTCCTTTCCTAAGGTCCCCGAAGTTTGGCTCACTTGCGGCTTGAGCCAGCACACAACCCGCCTCCCACAACCCCGGAGAGAAGAGAGTGGCCCCAAAGCCAACCTTCTCAGTCAGATCATGCCACCCTTTCAACCCACTCCCATCCCCCCAGGTCTTTCTAACCGTGTTTACTACTGCCTGTAAAAGAAAAGCCCATCTTTTTTTCCCCCTGACTCTCAAGGTGCCTGTCCTTTCAATAATCCTTTCAAACCAAATCTCTTTACAATGTCCAGATTTGTTTTTTATCTGATATTGTGTGTATTGAAACCAACAGAATATCTCCCAGTAAGTACAATACCATCAGGCATTGTACAATCAGGTTTTCTCAGTTGTCCAACAGATTAAATATTTACTGGGTAATGTGGCATCAAAAACATGTGGCTTCAAAGGGAACAGCCACACAGCAAGAGTGTCTCATCATGAGAGCCCTGATAGTAACCAAGATTGAAGTAGCACAAAGGTCTGTCCTCCATCCCAAGCTCATGCCGAAATACGTGCTCCCTAAATGGAGTGGCTGGTTAAAAACACCACCATCTTTTTCCTTCATTTTCTTTCATTTCTCCTTTTTTCCTTTTCTTTTTCCCTCCTGGATACACATCGATAAATTTAGTTCAGTTAAATACAAGCGTAATATGTGTTTTCCATACTCTAAAACACTCCATAGGAAGAAAGACAAAAGACAGAAAAATATAATAAAATCTCGTCTACCCGGAATCCTTGGAGGATGTGTCATTCCGAAACGTTAAAGATGTGCTTGCTTCAAGCTCTCTATAGAAATCTTTCCAAACTGCGTTACATATTTTATTGCTTTCTTAAGCAACGTATGCTCAACATAACTTAACTTTTTCTTAGATGATTTACAATCAGAATTACTTTAAAAGTAAAGTCCGCTCTAGTGTCCAGCGATGATGACTGCATGGCCACCCGTAGTGCATAGAACTGTGTTGCATTGTTGAACTTTTCGGCTTCTCTTTTATTGTGGTTACTGTCTCCTTTCGATTGCAAAAGGGACAAGATTTTTTTCACTTCTGTCGTGGCATCAGCCTGTGACAACCACTCCTCCTTCCAAATGCTGCTTTTCATATATGCTTCAGACTGGAGAGGAGGGGAGAACAAAACTTTCCGTGCATCCCGGACTCGTTCGATGGTATCCCAGCTCAGTCTACCAAGACGTTTTTGGCCTGTAAGTGAACTGCAACATCCTTAGCGTTTTGGTCTTGCTGTTCCCTTCATGGCTGTGCAGCGCTCTCCTTATTTCCTGAATTCCAGCTATTTTCCAAACACTGAAAAAGTAAAATGTAGAGAAAAGAACATCTTGGAAGAGCAGAACAGTCATAAGGATGAAGGCTATTTTTGGAGCATTTGAAGGGATAGACTGAAAAACCATGTGAAAAGGTTTGATTGGAAAGATCAATTCTCCCTCAGGTGCTGCAATTTCCAGATTAGTGGTTTTTAAACATCAAATCGCAGGATCTGGAGTGTGATTTAATGAAAATGAGCACTGGGCTTGGGGCAGAGCCCTCGATTCAAAAATAAAGACCTGTTGTGTACTGGCTGAATGACCTTGAACATGTGATTGATTTGTCTACACTAATTTTTAGTTTCCCCACTATCCACATGGAAGAGATATTTTCCCTGCCTAGATAGCAGTGTGCTGTCAAGGTCAAAGAAAGTAACATATTTTAGAAGTGGCTTATACACTATAAAAGTATTACAAGTAAATGGATTGTCTAAACACCATCTGTCATAGACAAAGCATCTACAGGTTTCTTTTAAAAAAAAATAAAAATTGTATTTGTTTAAGGTATATGTCATGGTGCTTTGAGATACACATAACAGTGAAATGATTACTGCAGTCAAGCAAATGTACACCTCCAGCTCAGCTGCATGTTTTGTGTGTCTGTTTGAAAGCACTTGAAGTCTACTCTCAGCACATTTCTAGTGTGCCGCACAGTGTTGTCAATGACGGCCATCATGCTGAACTTGGACCTCCAGACGTGCCCATCCTGCATAGTTATCGCTCTGTCCCCTTTGACCACCGTCTCCCCTTCTGCCTGCTTCTCCAGCCCTGGCAACCACCCTGTTTCTACGCCCATTTATCTATTTAGATGCCACATGTCAGGGTGATCCCGCAGTATTTTTCTGCATCCAGCTTTTTCACTCAACTTGACGTCCTCCAGGTCCATGCCTATGGTCTCCCATGGCCAGATCCCCGTTTTTAAGGTTGAATAATACTCTGTTGTGCACATAAATCAACATTTTCCCATCCATCCTTCGACAGGCACTTGGGGTCTCTCCATGTCTTGGTTATTGTGAATAATGCTGCAACAAACATGAGCGTCAAGTTGTGTCCTCGAGGTGGTAATTTCACTTTCTATGGATATGCACCCAGAAGCAGGAATGCTGAATCATATGGCAGTTCCATTTCTTTCTTTTTTTGTGGAACCTCCCTCCATGCTGTTTTCTGTAAGGGTTGTATCAGTATACATTCCCACCCAATGGTGGGCAGGGTTCCCTTTTCTCCACCCCTTGCCAACACTTGTCAACACCTGACAGGTGTGTGGTGATAGCTCATTGTGGTTTTGATGTGCATTTCACTAATAATGAGTGATGTTGATCATTTCTTAAAATATATATCTGTTGGCCTTTTGTATGTGTTCTTTGGAGAAATGACTATGCAAGTGCTTAGCCCATTTTCTATTTGCTTTGTTTTGGTTTTGTTTTTGCTATTGAGTTGCAGGAGTTTCTTATATGTTTTTGAATATTATCCCTTAATCAGAGGTATGATCTTCAGATATTTTCTCCCAATCCATTGTTTGCCTTTTTATTTTGTATCCACAAGTTTTCTGCCATGTAAGCCCATCGTATTATGCATGGCAGTTTTCCTAAATTTCCTGGTAATACAAAGCACTTAAAACAGTGCCTCTTAAACATTAATCAGAAGGGACTTGTGCTCAAATGCGTTGTTAAATTCAGACTCAGATTTGGAAGGCTGATGATGTGATGATGCTTCCAGATGCAACTCACCTGGGAGCAGAATGCTACTCACCTGACAGCTTGTTAGAAAGGCTAACTCCTCAGCCTCCTTCAAACCTACAGAATAAGAATCCACATTTTAACTAGATACCAGAGTGACTTGCATGCACATTAAAGTTTGAGAAACACTTTCATAGCCTAGAGCAGTGGTTTTCAAAGTTTAGAAATACAAATTCTCAACCCCCACCCCCGACTTCCTGAATCAGACACCAGAAGGGAGAAGGGAGCAGCATTGTCTGTTTCTGTCTTAACAAGCTCTCCAGGTGGTTCTGATGCACAGAAAACCACTAGCCTAGAATATTTGCTAAATATGCACATTTCTAGGCCTTGACTTGGGAAATTCTGATGTAATAGATCTCAGGGCTCTGGAGTCTGTGTTTTTCATCGTCCGTTCCTGGTGTGTCTTGCAATTAAGCAAAAGTAAGCAAGTCTGCAATTGCCATGGAGTCTTGCCTTCTGGGCCCTCTCACTGGCCTTTAATTAGCACCGGTTTGGGGAGCACTGCGGAGCGGTCCCTGTGCCCTGGGCTAATTCAGCAGATCTCCATGGAGCCTTTCTGTGAGTCAGGCACTCTCAGAAATCCTAGCCTCCCTGGTTATATACCCTAAGAGAGAGAGTCTTCGATATTAGCAACTCTGTAGCCATGAGCAGAGTTTGTTTCTTTCCATGAAGACTTCTTTATCTCTCAAGTGTGTCCTTTCAGCAACATCTGACTGGAACATTTGATACTACAAAGAGGCCAGAACTTTGAGTCTAGGACATATGAACCAATTTGATATTTTAAAACAAACAAACAAACAAAAAAACCCCACAAACAATAGTTTTGTTTTCTTTTCAACTGACCTCAATATAGATATAATAAAAATTAAATCTAGCATGCTAATCTTGTCCCCAGCAATATTGACTGGATTCATGTGCATTCATTCATTATTCATTCATTTATTCACCTAGAGCATCCATCCATGGTTATTGTGCATCCATTTCATGACTGAGTGCTAGGTACTCGGGAAGTGCCTGTCTGCAATTTGCTTTAAAGTACGTTGGCATGAACAGTGCAGTGTCGCAAAGGTTGAGGTTGTGCCCTTGGTGTTTTGTCTGTTTGTTTGTTTTCGAGGGGAGGGTTGTTTGTTTGCTTTGCTTTTTTGTCCTAAACAAAACCACCTGTCCCTGAATTTCACAGGTTCGTACGTACCACTCAAAAGAGCCACACTTTATAATCAGCTAGCACAAGGACTTTGCTCATCCTTATGTATGTCACCCTTACACATACCAAGTAGAGGTTTATGCAAATTAGCATGATGAATATGAGAAAATAATTGTCTTTGGAAAAACTAGTGACTTATTAGTTATTAGCATATTAAATACTAGAAGTGGACATCTTGGGCTGGGCACAGTGGCTCACCCCTGTAATCCCAACACATTGGGAGGCCAAGGCGGGAGGATTGCTTAAGGTCAGGAGTTTAAGACCAGCCTGGGCAACATATCAAGACCTCATCTCTATAAGCTGGGCATAGTGATGCACACCTGTAGTCCCAGCCACTTGGGAGGCTGAGGCGGAAGGATCTCCTGAGCCAAGGAGGTCAAGGCTGTGGTGAGCTGTGATCATGCCACTGTACTCCAGCTAGGCAACAGAGTCAGACCCTCACTCCAAATACTTAAATAAATGCTTTTTTAAAAAAGGAATGGTCATATGGAGATCTGTTAGTGAAATGACTGGTATCCGAAATATTTGGTTTGAGTAGAGCATTTTGGATTTCCCCTTCCTCTTCACCCCTGCGTTTCCATAAACAGGGCATAAGAACCTGGTGAACAGCTCAACTTCTTCTTGCTTCTTTCACTCTTTGGCTGATGCTGAAGGCTTAGTCTCTGGTCTTGAGTCTGATCCTTGGTTCAGACAATCCTGGCAGATGGTACTAACCTATAAAGATAACTTAATCCTGACTCTAAATAGATGCTGTATCTCGGGGGCTAGGCTTGGTGGTTCAGCCTGTCATCCAGCACTTTGGGAGGCCGAGGCCAGTGGATTGCCTGAGCCCGTGAGTTTGAGACCAGCCCTGGCAACTGGACAAGACCTCGTCTCTACAATAAATCAAAAATTAGCTGGGCGTGGTAGCATGCACCGGTAGTTCCAGCTACTTGGAAGGCTGAAGCCGGGGGACCACCGGAGCCCAGCAGGCTGATGATGGGGTGGCCATGAGTGTGCCACGGCACTCCAGCCTGGGTGACAGAGACTCCAACTCAAAAAAATTTTTTTTTCTTTTTCAAATGAAGGTAATCTCAGATCTCATCAGTTACTCTATTCAGTCACAAATCTACATACAGTTTCCAAGCCATATCCCTTCCTTCTCTAATTTCATTGTGATATATATTCTGTAGAATTAACCACAACTAATAAGCTATACATGTTATACTCTACTATAAAGTGTAGGGAAAGGAACTCTGTTCACCAGATCTGTAGTTTTTGGATGGCAAGATCAAACGTGACCTTGATGGACCGCTCTCGCTCAATGCCCAAATTCACCGTGAGAGATTCCTGCATTCAGCCCACTTCACGCCCTGCTGCTGTGGCAGTAACCAAGCCTGCCATTCATTCCTCCAGTGACGAGTGACCCATCTGGCTTCCCCCACCACAGGAATGCCCTATTTCTCCTGAAATCAGAAACTTCATTTCTTTTTCAGCTTCTCCCACAGAGAACAACCAGCATACCCCTTATGAAATATGCCAGAGCGTTGATTACAACGTGTATCTCAGAAACCCCAGTGAATGGAATGGTTTCGGGGCCTGCTCAAGGGATACATTTATTGGATGGGTGGCAGGATACCGATGACAAATTAAGTCCGGGATCCCAGTCTCTCACTCATTTGAATTACAGTCTCCACGTTATTCTAAGACATTTCTGACATCTCAGGTTTACTTGTAAGTCCCAGTTACTGTTAACCAGCCCAGCTTCTCACCATCACATGACATCAGGAATCTCTGGTAAGTGAACTCAAATTGCTAAGCTCAGCCTAAACTAAAACATTTCTCCATCTTTGGTCATACACCCTAAGATTGTATTCTTGTGCCAGTATGTGTTTTCCAAATTGTTACTGGTATATATTGGGAAAGTGGTACAAGCCTTCTTCTCTTGGTTTTCGCTTTATAATTTGTGCCCTAAGGTTCTTGGGGTTTCTAACTCTGGATACAAGTCTGCAAATAATTCTAGATTCCTCTAGCAGTCTAATAATTCCCTCATTTAGGAAATAGTATGTCAATTCCATAGGCCTATGTGTCCTAATAAATTCTTTTTCTTTCCTTTGGCTGAAAGAGATCAGTCCTGCTTTTTGTCATTTTCAAGCAAAAGCATCTTAACCAAAATCATGTGCAACCCTAAAGCAAGGTGTTACAGAAAGCCATGAAAGTCTTCTTAATATTTTGGGGAAGATAACATAGAAATTCATGGTACACAATAAAAAAAGGTAATTAAATTATCATCTTTGATCACCTAGTGTCAAATGCCCGATAAGGCTAAAGCTCTGGGAGACAATATGCCGTAACCGTTAAAAAAAAAATTCAGACAATTCAGTATCCATGAGTAGAAGTTAGTGCTTTTAATGGCATTAGAAACCTTAAAGAAAGAGATTTATTACATTCAAGGCAAAGAAGCAATTAGAAAAACCCTGATCGTGGCTGCCTTGGCACCGGGAGAAAGAGAATGGGGCTCTTCTAGATGCCGTAGAAGGAGGTTGGGAATGCCCTCTCATTGGACTGCCCTGAAAAAGAAGAGGGTGGGGGGTGTTGGAAGGAAGAGGGCCTAAGAAAAGAGGCAGATGTTAATTAGAGATGTGTTGCAATTGAGATGTTTTGAGACAAAGAAAGAAGGAAGGAAGGAAGAAAAGAAGGAATGAGGTGACTGAATACACAAATTTGAAACTCCAAGAGGTCTGGACCCAAAAATATTAATTTTAAAATATCTTGCATATATGCGCTAACCGAAGCAATAAGTCTGAATGACATTAATTAGGAAGGGAGTGAAAACTGAGAAGTTGTGAAGTCCAGGACTGAGCCTTAAGGGAATGCCTACATTAGAAGGCCAGGAAGACGATGATCCATCAGAAACAAAGGGCATGACAAGAGGTGTTGAAAACCAGACTCCTGTGTGTCACAGAAATCAAGAGAAGACCGGTTCAAAAAGCTGGGAGTGATAAACATTGCTGAATGCTGCTGAGAGTTGAAGTCTAAGGAGGATACAAAATTATCTCAGGAATTTGCACCATGAAGGGCAGTGGTGACTTTCATTATTGCTCTTTTAATGGAGTGGCGGGGCCAGAAGCCAGACTGTGGCAGGTTGAGCCGTGAGGGCGAGGTGAGGAATTGTAGACAGCCGGGGTCACGAACAACCATTTGGGGAAATGTGGCTGCAAAGACAGAGCAGGACAGTGCGATGCCTGGGGGGAGAAAAGGTTTTTTGGTTTTGCTTTTCTGATGAAACTTTACTGTGTTTTAAGTCAAAAGGAAGAATACAGAAGGCAAGGTTGAATATACACAAGACCAAGTGGATAATAAATAGTACAACGTTGGCTTGGGCACCATGGTCCACACCTGTAATCCCAGCATTCTAGAGGCCAAGGCAAGAGGATTGCTTGAGCCCAGGAGTTGGAGACCAGCCTGGGCAACATAGCAAGACCCTGTCTCTGCAAAAAACTTAAAACATTAGCTGGGCATTTTGGCACATGCATGTAGTCATAGCTACTTGGAGGCTGAGGTGGAAGGATTGCATGAGCCCAAGAGTTGGAGGCTGAAGTGAGCTGTGGTCACACTACAACACTCCAGCCTGGGCAACCTCATCTCTAAAAAAATAAAATAAAACAATAGATTAAATGTATAAATATAGTATCATGTTATAGAGAAAATGAGAGGTTTTGCAGTCCGAAGCACAAGTGGTGGGGTGAGCCTCAGCCGGGAGAAGGGCATAGCCCCTCTCTCATAACAAGATGAGAGACTAAGTACAGAAATATGTGAGTATCTTGTGTTTGAAATAGAAAAGATGAGGGAGTTTCCAAAAGTTAGCAGTGGTTTTTCTCTGCAAAGGAAAGATGGTATCTGCTGAGCCTGAAGGTGCTGGACTTTGGTCTCTCAACCTCCACATATTGACATTTTGAACCAGGCAAGTCTATGCTACACGGGACTGTTCTTTACACAGCAGGGGGTTGAGCACCATCCCTCTTGCCCACCCCCAACTGTGACCATCAAAACTGTCTTTAGACGTTTGCAAATGTCTTCTAGGGGTGGGTGGCATCCCCAGTCCCCCAAGCCCTGTTTGGGAAGTAAGGCTGGAGAGTGTAGGAGAGAAGAGAAAAGGTTTGAAAGTGTGTTGAGCGGGGAAAGTAAATCACCCCAATAGACACAGGGGATTGCCAGACAGCATCTAGGGCCATTTGAGGGTTGCATTTGAATCCCAGTGGAGCCAATCTGTCATACTGTACTTTTTTCTACTAAGGCCTGGGCTGCCAGGGTACAGACACTGAAAAAGTTGATGTCTATATTTCCTAAGGATGAAGGTTTTGACAGGAAAATGCGACAAAAAGATGACAGGGAAAAGGGCTGAAGATGCTACCAAAATATTTATTGAAATTATGAACCACAGAATCTGAGCAGGTTGGGGGCCAGGGGGTAGTTAAAAAAAAAAAGTGAAAAATGTCAAAGAGGAATGTTGAGATACCTTTAAGAGCTAGAATTGACGTTTTGGCCAAAACATCTTTGAGATACACAGATATACATACACAAAATAATTTATTTCAAAAAAGGTTTATATCGTCCCTTGTTCACGTATCAAATGAAGAAAATGAGAATAAATAGAAAATAATACGTGATCAGTTTACTCTTAATTTCAACTCATTGTTTCTACAGTATTCCGTTTCTCGATAACTACTTCTGAAAACTGCTGCAAAGAATTTTATCTTTGCATTTCAGATTTCCAAGTCCCTTAATTGCCACAGGTAACAGCTACATGGTAAGGCACTTATGAAATGACAAAGGACTCCATTTTCATGTAAAGACTGGTCACCTAAAATGTCCTGTAAAACTACCGTAGGGCACTGCCCAAATTTAGATCTTTGTCTTGAAAAGAACGGCAACACTGAAGGGAGAAACTGACAATAAACCTACCTTAGGAGATGAAAGTAACTCATGAGCCCCTTTCTTCTCACTGGATATAGTATGTGAGGGACAAGACAAGACAAGATGAAAACACAACTGAACATTTTTAACTGACCTGGAAATTTCCAAACGAAAGGGAAAGCAAAGAATGAAGAGTGGTTACAGCTTTCAACCAACCACCCAAGGTCTGAACAGTCTGAATCTACTAAGAAAAGCAGAATGGTGTGGAGAGAAGAGCTGATGCTAAGAGAGAAGCTCTTGGACTAGGGCAGATTGTCTCCCCCGCCCCATCTCAACTTGCTCTGCTTTGAAAAAGAAACTACTTGAATATTTAGCTGCTTCATATATTTTTGTGTTTAATTTTTTGTTGTTGTTTTTATGTGTATATCTTTTGTGACAAGGCAGATATAGAAATATATAAAATGTGATTATTTCTATAAGGTGAAAATAACTGATTTTTTTAGATAATAGTTTTTATTTCCCCCAAATTTTTACAAAAATATATCCCTGTACTCAAAAAGAAAAAAAAGTAGCCACATTTGAATGATTTGGCATCAAGCTAGAGTAAAGAAATAGATGGTCAGAGTAAACAGAAAACGGCACTGAGCAGAAAGAGGAGATCGGTAATAAAACTTCTTTCATTTCCCATTGGTTACCATTTAAAAAAAATAAGAACGTTTAGAGTTTTAGCAAAAGCATTACACATCCCCATCTGCCTTCAAGGTCGGGGAGGAAAGAGAGCGATTACTCACTACAAATTGTTTTTTGAAGGGGGAGGAGGATGAAACCCAGAAACAATGTTTACTTGAACATATTGAAAGAGAGCACAACTACGTTGTTTTTATAAGACATGTACACATTATTACTGTAAAAATTTTAAGTAATTTTTAATTTTTGCTGGACTAAATGCTTTAAATATTCTTTAATATGTATGCATTTGTGATAAAACAATGAAAAATAAAAATCAACTTAAAAAAATGTAAATTTAATGGGGTAGAAATATAATATGAAAGCAGAAAAACAGAAAATTTCTCAGGACATCCTGGTATTATTCATTGAAGGCACGCAGGATACTGGTTTCTATTTGATAGGATTAACTGAATATACAAGAGTCAGAAACGAATTCGTCTATGAATTTGGTAATGTCCTATTAAATATTCATGATTTCTTTAGAAAAGGATAGTACACAATTCTTCAAAATATTTTATCTTTGTGCGTTAAGGGTCTTGGAGGGAGAGAGAGAGAAATTTTATCCCTTTGGTCTTGTGAACGATGATGACCTTGGAACACTGATGCCAGGTCCTCCAACTGTTTGATGACAACAATAGCAATAAGCCTTAACTAATAACATCAAATAGTGTTATTTGTCTTAATAATCGTTTATAGTTACCCCAATACCTTATGGTTGTAATACCTTCTCCACTACACATATGATATCTGCTTTGAACTCTATAACACATTTTTCAGTTAGGAGGAGTCCTGCTATTTGACAGAAGAAATTGAGACTGAGTGTTTAATTCATGGAAATCATAGCCAGTTTTAGAAGTAGATCGTCCGATTCCCAATTCGGCTTTCTTGCCTCTGTATTATTTTGCTTAAGTTGAAAAGAAAGCCGACTACAAACAAGTTAAGTTCTTCTGACAATCTCTTGCTCGGTACAGTAGTGTGAGGTACATTTAATTCAATGGTAATTTTCCACATTATCAAAAATGTGAATTATATTAGTTGTCTATGTTTTACTTAACAGAAACGAGTGTGCAGCATAGAAGTGATTCATAGCTTTAAAACATTCCCTGGGTTTGACTACTCAAAAAAAAATATGTATTTCTCAATCTGAGAAATTGCAGCATTTTCTTCTGTGTTTTTCAAAATATTTCTTGACTTTCTACTTTTTGGACTTTAATATTTAATAATGCTATTTAGTATGATGTCAACCTCATCTTGTTATTTTTGTATCTTTCCTCATAAGAGATTTCATGATTCTCAAAAAGATTCTTGTAAACCCATTTTGAAAGGAAAACATTTTTATTTTTATTAAAATATAATTCACATACCATAAAAATGACCTATTTAAAGTGTACAATTCAATAGCTTTTTGGTATATTCGCAGACTCATGCAGCCATCACCACAATCAATTTGAGAACGTTTTCATCACCCCCCAAAAACCTTGTACCCTTTATTTGCGACCCTCCGCCCTTCCATTCTCTCTGCCCAAGGCTTTCTTCAAGCACTGAACCATTATGCCACTAACAGACCTTCTAGCCCCCTAGATTTCCCTTTCCTAGACATCTCAGACATCTCATAAAGACAGGACCATGCCATACATGGTCTTTTGTGACTGGCATCTTTAACTCAGTATGGTGTTTTCAAGGTTCATCCATGTTTTAGTATGTGAGTAAGTTTTAGTGCTTCACTTCTTTTTATTGTGGAATAATATTCCTTGTGTGGATATACGTTTGTTTATGCCTCCATTGGTTGATGGACATTTATGTTGGTTTCACTGTTTGGCTTTCATGAATGACGCAGTTATGAACATTCGTGTACAGATATTTGCCTGCACATGCACTTCCATTTCTCTTGAGCACACCTCAGAGTGGCGTTGCTAGATCATATGGTAACTCTGTATTTATCCTTTTGAGGAGCCACCACACTGTTTTCCAAAGCAGCTCTACCATTTTACATTCCTATCAGCCGCCCATATGAGTGGAAAACACTTTTTTCCTGAAAGAAGAGACAAGTGATGGAGCTACATAAACTTAATAAAATGCACTTAATGGCACGTTATATATAGCTCACTAGTAATTGAAAAGTTTCACAGATTCCAATTTCCTAATGTTCTTCTTATAGTAATTTATTCTATACTGTGAATACCTATGAAATAAATTCGTTCTAGGAATACTTAAATAAACTAAATTCTTTATAATGTCTTCTTACTTTTCAGGATACTAAAGTTAACTTCCTGGTGAAGATCTATGTGTCTTTTAATATTAAGAATGTAAACTGAGTGGCATGTTCAGGCATTTGATATTTTCCTTTCTTGTCAGTTACTGTTTAAGATATGGTAGTGTCATAACAGTAAAATATTTTATACACATTTAGCATGGGGTTCCCCAAATACTGGAGAACCGAAACGATCTCAGTGAACGGTCAGAAGCTGCTTGTAATCGAAAGCCAGATTAAACATCTCAAACACATCACATTTTAAGCCCAGTGATTTACAGAAGCCATGTATGAGACTCTGCCAGATCCAGCCAATTAAGTCTCATAGACACAGGGGTATTCGGAATTCCTCCCCTCCTTTTCCTAGGAGGATTTCAGTGTGTCTCTCCCTCACTCGTGCCCACCATGCAGATCATTAAACCTCACAGATTACAAACCAGTAGATATAATTTGCTCAGGTGCCACCTGCAACATAGATCTGCTCTTCCCTCATTCCCTCAATGAATCTATGTATTCCAGGAGAACGCACCAGGCAAACATGAAAACTCCGCTCCGTGGACAGAGACCCATAAGTGAGTTCCTATCCACTGACAGAGACCCAGGGCTAAGGTGAAGTTCTCCCCTCAAGGGCCACAGGAAAGTCAGAACGTGTCGTACACACGGAGCATTTATTTTGCAATAAAATTGGGAAGCCAAGTGCTGTCGTGTCCTAGTTGTAGAGAGTTTCTCCAAAATAGGAACGAGCACATGTGGTTTCGCTTCACTTTATTTCATGAAAAAATTTCAATTGGGAAAAATAATGTATCACAGTTTTTTTCTCTTTCTGAGTTTGTTTTGTTTTTTGTTTTTCAAAGCCTATGACCTTCTACAGGACAGAGAAGAGAAAGGGGGAAAAATGCTAAGAAAAGCCTACTTTTTAAAAAGTATCTCATGTATTACACAAGAAAGGAAAATTGTATAGTTTTCTCTGGCCACAGAAATTAATTGTTTCTTTGTCTCACTCAGGAGAAATAGTTTATTCTCCTCTAGTCACAAAATTCAAACATTTTGTTCACAAGGACCCCAAGAGTTGTTGTTGGCACTCTTGGTCCAGTCCCTCTGCGCTAAGCCCTTGGTCACTGAGTCTTCAAGCACTGAACCATTATGCCATTCTCCTGCTTTGAGACTTTGGCATCACTCACATTTTCTCAAGGTTCTGAGAACTATAAAGACTTGTATTCTATGGCAGCTCCCTTTTTAGTTCATTGAGAAAAGGTCACACTGGTTTCCACAAAGGTAGAACTAACTTACATTCTCACCAACAGCGTGGAAGCATTCTCTTTTCTCCACAGCCTCGCCAATACCTGTTGTTTCTCATTTATTTATTTATTTATTTATTTAGAGTTGGGGTCTCACTCTGTCACCCAGGCTGGAGCACAGGGGTACCATCACAGCCCACTGCAGCCTCGACCTGCTGGGCTCAGGCAAGCCTCCCGCCCCAGCCTCCCACATAGCTGGGACTACAGGCATGAGCCACCGTGCACGGTCACGACTTTTTAACGGTGGTCATCCTGACTGGTGTGAGACCGTCACTCCTTGTAGTTTTGATTTGCCTTTCTCTAAAGCTCAGTGAAGCTGAGCATATTTTCCTGTGTCTGTTGGCTACTTGAATGTCTTCTTTTGAGAAGCGCCTGTTCAAGTCCTTTGCCCACTTTTTCATGGGCGTCTGAGAATATATCCAAAGGAACATAAATTGCTGTGCCAAAAAGTCACCTGCGCACATTTGCTTACTGCAGCACTATTCACGACAGCAAAACCATGGAACCAACCCGGATGCCCATCCAAAGCGGACTGGAGAAAGACAATGTGGTACATACACACAATGGAATACTACACAGCCGTAAAGAAGAATAAGATTACGTTCCTTGCAGCAACGGGGATGCAGCTGAAGGGCATCACCCTAAGTGAGCGATCACAGGAACAAAACACTGTCTACTGCACGATCTCACCCATAAGCGGGCCCTCAAGCGTGGGCGCACAGGCACAAAGGCAGGAACAACAGATGCCGGGCACTGCTCGTGGGGGGGGAGAAGGGAAGGAGGACGGGGACACACAACCACCCACTGGGCGTCAGGTCCGCTGCCGGGAGAACGAGGACTCACTCGAAGCCCAAACCTCACCTGCACACGACTGACTGACCTGAACAAATCCTCACACGAACCCCACAACCCTAACCTCAATCGATCAATTAAAAAAAGGTTTTTTTTAAAGAACACTATTCAGCCTTAAAAAAGAAGGAAATGCTGTCATTTGCAACAACCCGGACAGCACTGGAGAACATTATGCTAAGTAAAATAAGTCAGGCACAGAAAGACAAATACCATATGCTCTCAGTCACATGCGGCATCTGAAACGACTGAACTCGGAAGTAGAGAGGAGAAATGGAGATGATGGTCAAAGGGTACAAAATCTCGTTTCATAAGAGGAATTTTTTTTTTAGTTCTACTTGCACAGCATAGTGAACACAGTTAATCATCGAGTACATTTAAAAAGTGATCAGAGCCGGGCACAGTGGTGCATGCCTGTAACACACTGCAAGGATGATAACATACCCGTGATATTCTTCAAACCAAGAGAAAGTTCCGCTTGGTGACGGGAAACCACACCCAGCAGCTGCCATGTGTCTCTCTGACCCTGCAAGTGGGTTTAGAACGTTGCTGACACTGTCATCATGTCTCCTTCTTCCAATAAATGTTTGTCCTCAGGCTTCAACACTTGCAACAAATAAAGCACTTTTTAACTCAATGTTACTTTGATTACCAGCATGGCAACGGTGTTTCTCCAACATTATCTATTCTTCTCTAGGGCCTGAGGTCTTCCTAGAGCAGGTTAGCAACTTCCACAGGCAAACATGCTCTGAAAGTTCCCGGGAGTCGAGCTGCAAATACTTGCGGGACACAATGTTTTAAGTTGGGGGCAGCTAATATTTATGAAAGGGTAGTTGGACACCAGAACGCCCTTCAGCAGCAGCCTGCGGGAACGGGAGAGGCATGTTGATTCTGCCCCACAAATTAAGTTCATTTCTCTTAATTAGATCACTCCTTAAGTCAGAGAAAGTCCTCAAAAGGATTATTCCATAAACTTTTAACCAGTACCTTCCAGAAACTTCCAGCTAAGAAATGTTTTTGCACTTTAATTTTTCAGAACTTATGATTTTATAAAAATATTAACTCACCACACTTTCTGCACAAATACTGCCCATTTTCTTCTGTAATTCATGATTATTATATAATTTACCATATAAATAATTATTATTTTAGGCATGTTAACATAAAATTAAAATCTACCCTTTGTTAAATGTTATTTTTTTAAAGAAACAGCTAAGCAGTCAAACACATCGAAGATTTCTTTGTCATTTTGTGGGGTATCTCTGACTACAGCCAGATAAAAATTAAAAATTACTTGATTCTAAATATTTTCTCTTGAAACACAGAAATTTACAAAGTATCCAAGAAAGACACAGAGCCATAACATGGAAAAAGAAAGATGTAAGAATTTAAGTTTGTGAGCAAACTTGCAAGAAACTTAAGGGAGCCCAGAAGGACTGGCTACCCAAATAAAAAACACAGAAAGTACTTACAGAAAACAAATTCTCACAAAATCACATAGGTTCCCACATTTATACTAGACTGTTTATAATGACAAAATAGCAATTTCGTGACTACATTTGTATTCACGAAGATCATGACATATCTTTAGGTAGAGATAGCTGGGGAGTCTGGACTTATAGGAGAGAGTCACAATTTCATTACTCGAAGGACGAGAACCAGTTACCTTAATTTTCAGTTTAGCTTGGGGGACAGCACTTCTTTGGATGCATAAAGTGAGTGCCTTGTGGCATTGAAATCCGAGTGTCAGATTTTGCTTCCACAAAATGCACGTTTTCACTTGCTAACTATGCTTGACTCTTTCTCCCTTGCTGTGAGCACACAGGGCTTCATGTGGTTATGTGAAAGGGGTTTGCAGAGTTAATTTGGTCGGCATGCCTCTTCAAATACCTTCTCTGTGAATTTTTTAATGCTTGCTTTAGCCCAACTATGGGCGTTCCCTTATAGTTCTTGTCCCACCGAACACAGACCGGCATCCTTCAATATGTATGTATCATTAACCACCCATGCTACTTTCTTGTTTAGTGCATTACTTAAGGCAGGCTGCAATCACAGTAAACCTGTCTATAAGAAATACAGACGATAAAAATAAAATCTTAAAATAAGCTTCATAAAGGTAAACAGAAATAAAAAGAATTTTTTTTAAAACCTCTTAAATCCACTACTGGATTTTGTATGTTTCCACTATAGATTGGTTGGACATAAAAATTTTTAAGTGTCAGAAATAGAATTAGGTTATAACTTCCTTTTATCACCATTTTAACACGCACTTAAAAACCAATCTTATTGCTTTTTCTGGAATACTTAATATTCATTAAAAGTGAAAGTTTCTAAATATTTCTGTGGCTTTAAGAAGTCATTTCATTCTTAAAACGTGATTTTAAAACAATAAATCCCTCCCCAAAGAGCATCATCATGAAGACATTGGAACCCACTGGCAATGAACCCCCATGGTTACCCGCCACGCACCCCGTTCTGTCGGTGAGGTCACTCGGCTTTAAGGAAGTGATTAGAAACTAACGACATTACTTCAGTGACTCAAACTTTCCAGCTTGTCCGCAACCCACAAAAGCAAAAGACACTTTTTCCACCATTAAAGAGAAAAAACAAAAACAAAAAACAAAATCAGGCATGACTGGTCTCTTTTCCACTCCTTCTGAACTTTATTACCCTGCTTGGATATGCTGCACTCTTCTGGGCATAGAATTTCATAGCAGGCATCCAAACAGCCCAGCCACGCAATCGCCTTGATCAAACGCTAATTTCCCATGAACAAGAACGCGGAACGTACGGCCGACTCGTTTTACACGGAGTAAGCACGCAGCAAATCATGATGGCTAGAATTAAAGATTCCATGGGAAGTGTAATAAGGGTTTCTGGTGAGTTTCCGATTTTCTCATGCAGCTCGATGCCGGTAACAACCGCGTGGTGGGCGCTCCCTGAAAGGTGCCGGCCGCTTCCTCCGAGGCCCGAGAAACCCCACCGCGACCACGTTTCCAGGGACGGGCGCGGGTAACCGAAGGCGGCCGCACGCCGGCTTCCCGAAGCGGGAGGCCGGGCAGCTCTTCCCTCTGCCGGACAGCCCGTTATTTGTGTCGCAACAGGGCGACCACGGGCACATCTCGGACACGATTGCCGTCGCGAACCCGCCTCCCCCGGGCCTGGGCCTCCCTTCGCTGGAGGCAGCGGAGGCCGGACTTCGCTCCCAGCGGGCTCGGCCTGGTGCTGGCAGCGGCGGCCGCACGCAACTCTTCCTGGGACGGA